>NC_083762.1:63681800-63981800 GCF_963514075.1 Conger conger | reverse complement strand
AAGCGTTTTGGTACCAGCTCAGCGGTCACACCTGGAAGCACATGTCAATGCAAAATCGATCCAGGTCCTAAAAGTTGTCTTCAGATTTGATCTGAGTGGAGGGGCTTCTACCATCCAGCTGTGTAATTGGATTGTATGTGGTGACTTGGATAAAACCGTAATCCGTGCAAATGTAATAAGAGCGACGGCTAAATGGCGAAATGTGTAATGCATGTAAATGACAAAAGTTGCGCTGAACCTAGCAAATGTGCTCCTGGCTTTAATTGGTAGGTCGAATAGAAATGCTCGAATGATGCTGATCAATACGGATTTTTTAAAATACCCTGTTTACATTCTCTCTCCCTCCCTATTTACTGTGTGCGTGTGTGTGTACCTGTGTGAGTGCGCACAGGCATTTAGGATGTTTTCATACCACTCCGGCTGTAGTTGGGATACTCTTAGCCCCCAACACACTGCTGTCCGTGTGTATCCTTTCTCTTGTGTATGCTGACGCAACCCAGTTACGCAGCAGCCATCATAAATAGCCTAGAGTTTAGCTCTCTATCATTACTCTGCTGGAAAGCCAGAACACTCCGAGTGCCCCTTCAGTCGCATCTATACGAGAGCACTGCTACACATGCTGCGGCTGAAGTGAGCAGAATAGCGTGAGACATGGGTAGACAGATTTTGCACCGCTGCGCTCCAGCAATATCTGAGTAGCACAGGGGATCACAATTGCTTCGCAAATTCCGTTTAGCAGTTGGATAATCCGTTATGTATGCTATTAGGTTTCAGTGTCGTTATTAACCATTCTGAACTAAAAATAAAGACGCTAAGCTCGTGTGTCATCATTTCAATTCAGGAATAGTGGGACTTATTTTCACGAATCATTTAAAAAAAACCTGTCTGAAATGCAAAGAAGGAAAATTGGGTAAATTACAGTTGGGAGTTTTCAGTTCCACGTGAGGGACGCAGATTGATGGATACAGACTACAATCGAAACTCTTCCACGTTGTTTGCTTTTTGTTGGTATCATCACGTTGCAGTCGTTACAACCGGACTAATTGTTTCTGAAATTTCACTGCGTTTCTGAAATTTCTTTGTTAAAATAGAGGCTTTTGTTTTACATTTATTGGAAATGTAAACCCTAACCAAAAAGGAAGCCTTGTTTGAGGAAGTTGCTTGAACAGGTAGGCCTAGATACAATTTACAAAGGACAGGAAGGATATTCAGTGCCTTACTGTAAAACCGTGTATTTAGTTAAGTAGCCTACTTACAGTGGGCAGGCGCACTTCTGTCTTAGTTATGACCTCGTTACGTGTTGAATTTAAAGATACACATGCCCGATATGTTCAGGTGTGTGGAAAACTTTCTGGAAGGCTACGTGTTTCACCTCTGTTTCAAACGAAAAGGAATAGATGAAGTAATGAGATTTTAAGACGGGGATTCTGCCGCCAAAGATGTTTTCTGAAGTGGCCGATTTCAACTATAGCTCCAACACAAGCGAGGAGTATCCCTACGCTGTTCCGGACCAAGAATGGAGCGACGTACCGGTGGGGAAACTCTCCAGGACGGGGTTCAATGTGATGTCCGTGTTTTTGGGATCTATTATGATATTTGGTTTTCTGAACAACTTTATCGTTCTCATCTTGTTCTGCAAGTTCAAGACCTTGCGGACCCCGGTGAACATGCTACTTCTCAACATTAGTGTGAGTGATATGCTGGTCTGTCTCTTTGGTACCACGCTCAGCTTCGCCTCAAGTGTTCGCGGAAGATGGTTAGTCGGGCAAGGTGGTTGTATGTGGTACGGCTTCATCAACTCCTGCTTTGGTGAGTGTTTCATGATAATCAGGAAAACATTTATGTGGCAGCCATAGCTGAATGAAAATGGTCTTCGACAGTACAACAGGTAGGCAAGGCTAGAGTGAACCACATAGGCTAATACAGTACATACTGTTTCCTGAAATGTCTTTATTTCCCATGTAGAATTTCTGCGGTGCTGGATTCCCTTACTTTGAGGGAATCGTTTAAGTACATGTCACGCGCTTCGCAATTGCTCCCTGTGCGTGGCGCTGTATATGCAGCTGAGCAAATATTAAGTAGAATTTAGAAAAAAAATAAAAAATAAATAAAATAAAAATAAAACAACAACACGCATTATTTCGGTAGTAGGGACCACCTTGAATTGGCAACACTCAAAGTAAACATAGCGAAAACGTTTAGTCCGGCATTTGATTATATTTTTGATGAGTCAAATAACAGCCCACTCTGCATTGTATTTCCATGGGGAAATCAATGAAGTTTTCACCTTTGAATTTCAGATGAGCACCAGTGGGGGTAGTGGGTGGGGGCATGGGTGTTGTGGATGGTGGTGTAGCTCACCACATCAGGCATCAGGACTGATCTCAAAAACAAGAACGCCCTGGAGCCCTGTAGCAATTGCAATTGTCTGGGCTGAAACTGTATAGCAATGTAAAACACGCTGAAGAGGGTGTGCCTACTTAAGGGTATCTCTTGTAAGTAGTATGGATGTGTTTTTGTGGGGTGAGCGGGATCTGAGCTTTATGAGAGAGTGAAGCCTAACCCTGAGCACAGGTTGTGCTGAAATCTGAGAGTTGGATGAAATCTTTGGTCCTAACGAGTCAAGTGACGGGGGAGTGGCACATGGTCGAACAGAACCAGATTAAAGTGGATTTAGAGTGTGAGGACTTAAAGCCTGAGTGGTGGAAGAGATGTGTGTGTGTATGGTGGGGGATATGGTAGGGCACAAGTCATGTGAAAGGGATGAAGTGAGTAAAAGGTTGGGAAGACTGCAGACACCAAACAGGTGTCCCTCGGAGGAGACAGTCAGCAGAGTCTCTGCCAGTCTCAACCTCCAACAGTATGGCTTTCTCAGAGATCAAGAATCCTCATGACCACAATAGCGAAATAGCAATACACAGTATCAGCTTCTTACAAGGCTATTCTCCATATCTTGAGAAAGCATACATGCTTTATATTGTGCCTTGGTTTCCAGCAACTATAATTTATAATTTATAATTATAATGAGGTTCACTACACAGAGAAGGAAAAGTGAACCGGTAATCTTCTGTCCTCAAGCATTTTGATTGTATTCATAGGATATATTCAGTTTGATTCAATTTTATTTCATTTATTTTTTTCACAGAGAAACTGGCAGAAATATGCTGTTGAGGATGCATTAAGCTGACCAAATGTAATCTTTTTCAAAGGGAGTGCTATGGCATGGAAAAGTACCCAGTCCCCTGAGTCATCCATGTATTAGGACTTGGCCACACGACAGACTGCCTCCGAGGCATTTTTAAAAAGGTTATCTAAGATTTTCAAGCTCCACTTTAGATGATTTTTTGTAGGGTATACAGATACTTTTTAAGGTACCTGTATATTCAACAAAATAACATAACAGAACCTTTTGTTCAAAACAACCCTTGATGACCCGCAAACAAAATGGCCCAAACATGAGATGCAGTGTTTTGACTGATGGATACGGTGTGTGCACACCCCAGATGTTAACTTTTTACAAGCAATTTGCGAGTTCGCAGACGTCCCTCTATCTCCAGTAGGGGTGTGAACAGTATCATTATGTGTAATCACTGTTCATAATTTGATTAAATCCAATAATTTTCCAACTAGGCTATTTCTTTTCTTGATTGACTTACTTAATAATGCAATCTCTATCCAAGTGTTGTATTCTATATATCTAATATTGGCCAGTGCTGGCTTACCTACATTTGGCTCTGTACTCCAGATCCGTGTAGGAATTACATCCCTTTTTATACATAGCACCCCCATGGGGACCAGAAGTAATAAGTGGACAAATGCCTCTCAGCTGTTTCCGATTAGTTGTGTATTCAATTAATTCCTTAGTAAAGGTATAAGAAAGCTTTTAGTATCTAGTCTTGATTCTAGGCTTTTGATTGCCTTTGGAGTCTGTTATTGGCATTTGTCAATATGAGGGCCAGAGTTGTGCCAATGAAAGTTAAGGAAGCCGTTATGAGGCTGAGAAACAGTCAGATACATTGGCCAAACAATAGGCTTCCTGAAACGAACTGTTTGGAACATCTTTAAGAAGAAAGAGAGCACTGGTGTATGTTTGGAATCATTGCCTTGGCTCTGGGATGAAGCATTGTCCAATGGGCCTGATTTATCAAACGCAGGCTGAACAAAGTTGACCATAAATGAATAAATCGGAAATGCATGTACACATCAGTTTTTGAATGTCTGTTTTTGAGGATCCGAATGGACTTCACGATTGCTCTCAGCAGTATTGTGTGCGGGAGTGAAATCACAGAGCTTGTTTTGTGCTTTTTTTATTCCATTCATGTTTTATTTGAAAATGAAAATGAGTGGCAAAATAATTTTAATAAGCCAATTGGATATGATAATTATTCATATATTAAAAACACGACTGGATTCAACATTAAAACAGCTCGGCAAAGAGAAAGGGCAATGTTTTTTTCCTTTCCAGCCACATTATGGCTTTTTTGACTGTGCTTAGGACAATTGTGGTCCTCACACCAATAGCAGGGTCCAAAGGTGATCAAAAACCTAGAATCAAGACTATTGAAAGCATTCTTATATGAATGGACATAGGAAGTGATTGAATACACATGACTAATCAGAAACAGCCGAGAAGAGAACTGTCCAATTACTTTTGGTCCCCTAAAATAGGGGGGTCTATGTATAAAAAGGGATGCAATTCCTACCACCCGAAATGGATGTAAATAACCTCAAATTAAAAGTGACAGTCTGCACTTTAAGGTTAACATTCATTATTTAATTTAAAACGCAAAGTGCTGGAGTACAGAATAATCTTTAAAAAAAAAAACAGAAATTGTACCACTGTCCTACTTACAGACCTTGAGGTGTTCTGGGCCAAATATATACTAATATATTTTGTGTATTAGTATATTTCACCATACAAACAATTTACTGCAGAGAAAATGCTGGATTTATATTCTATATGACTCGGTTAATGTGGACTAGGTAAGGAGGCTGTTGCTTGTTTGCTGTTGAGCTTAACTCAACTTTTAATACATTTCCAATGCCATTCATATTGCAGAGATGGCTTGGCACTGTGTAAAGTGGATTTTTATCTGGAATACACAGGTTTACTGTATGTCAAAGAGTTACCTGTAGAATTGCAATCCAGTTTCGTTTTTTGCTTGCAATGCCTATGATCATATTGAGATAAATTCATGAGAGTTGGTGTGGATTTGAAAGCTCAGTCCAGTTAACCCAATTTTTCATTTTCATTTTACATTAAAATTAAAATGAGGGTAATGGCTCTGCCTTGGGCTTCTGAGAGGTTACCAAAATAATTTATTTAAACTTGAAAAACAGAACATGTTTCATATTTTGAACAACTATGTACAGCCATATCCTTTGTGAAGTTTGCGAAGAAAATAAACGGTTTCACCAGAATGTGAAGGTGCATCTGTTCTGACATTGAGCCAAAGACTTCAAGAGACGAAGTGTGCATGCATTCTGTTAGACATCACCAAAACACTGGAATTTAAGCTTGCATAAAAACAAAACATTGGTCTTTTACTAAGCAAAAACAAGAATTCTCTAGCTGAGTGATTATGATGATCTCTCAGTAATGTGAGCGACAAAGCCTGGACATTTAAGCCACCAATCTTGGCACTTGTTGTGCTTAATGACATTAAGAATCTACAGCTAAGTGAGCAGTATGAGATTTGAATCAGTGCCAAACTGGGCATGTGTATTAGAGCTACATTTCTCAACCCACCGTGAGTGCCATTTTCACTCCCCTGCATAGAACCAAAATTGTACCACTGTCCAAATACCTCCGGACTACGCTGTACATGAATCTAATTAATCACTGTGTGTCATGTTTTATCTAAAATTTATTCTGTATTACAGAAGCTATCACTGTATGACTTGGAATGCGTTGGCCTGTTTGGCTGACATCTGAAAGTACCCATCTAAATTGACATTGTCTGAAGGCCAGATATGTTTTTCAGTTAATTAAACAGGTAGTAATTTACAGTATTTTGACTCACCAGAAAACTTCACCCTCAGTTTCACACATTTCTTCATTCTTTAATATTTGTCTCCTCCAATATTCTTTAAAGGTTCAGGTTCAGTGTGCTGTGTGTTCAGTGTGGGCCCCACCACTAATGCTGTCCATTTAAGCTATACAATGTGTGATCTTGCCAGATACTTCACACGTACTGCAGAAATATCAGGATGGCATTTGATGATAAAATCATCAGTCAACATTGTTATATCACCACAACCATACAAAGTCTTACTACAGTATTTCTAAATGCTGTGACAGTTAGTGTTAACTGGGAAAAACACAGTGATCCCTTTGGGAATGATGTCATACACAATCATGTGATTAACATCTGAGACCCCATGCTGTGAAGCAGTAAAAAGCTAGGCTGTTTATGATCCAGCTTGAGGGGTTATACCAAATCCCACCTTCGAAGGGTCATGTGTATGCTGAGCAGCCTATTGGTCAAACAAGTTCTCCTTTTCTTATTGGTCCAATTGGAAAGCAGTTGAGCTTGTTTCTACTTGAGGCTTCCCCAGAATGCATTTTGGCTTCTTGAGCATGATTGTAATCTGGAAAGTACAAAGCAGCAGGCTAATTAATTCATTAAGAGCAGTGATTGGTTTAGAAAGCACTGCATATGATGCCCTGCAGGAGGTTCATTTGATCCCTTATCTTTTTTCCCATGCATGGTACAAATTAGTGCCAGCAATTTTATAACTTGGTGATTTTAATTATTCTATGAATACATAAACAGCTTAGTTAATGACTCTTTAGAACATGAACACCAGAATTTAATAAAATGCACTGACCAGGCCAACTTGTTTTTGATGTTGTGTTCGTTTTGTGGACCTGCAATTTCTCATGGGACGAAGTAACATGTCATGGACATTTTATTGGTTCTTACAGGAGAAGATTTATTGGATTTACAGCATATGTAGGTTGAACAGGCTCATTTGAATGACAAACTTTAATGTGGCTGGTTAGGTTTTACTAAGTTATGAAAAAGCCACAATTCACCATGGCTGCATGCTCGATATAGAAATGGTATATAGTATATATTTTCATAGCTTTGTGAATATTTGTTATTTACACTCACCAAGCACTTTATTAGGTATTTATTAGACTTATTTTTTTTTACTTCTACTGCTATAGCCTTTCCACTTAGAGTTATGATGTGTTGTGTATTCAGAGATGCTCTTCTGCATATCACTGTTGTAAGGTGTGGGTATTTCTCACCCTCCTGTCAGCTTTGACCAGTCTGGCCATTCTCCTATGATGTCTCTAATTAACAAGGCATTTCTGTCTGCAGAACTGCTGCTCACTAGATTTTTGTTTTGTTTTTTGTATTATACTTTGCAAACTCTAGAGACTAGCATGCATGAAAATCCCAGCAGATCAGCAGTTTCTGAGATACTGAAACCACCCTGCCTGGAACCAACAATCCATGGTCAAAGTCACTTAGATCACATTTTTACTCATTCTGATGGTTGATGTCAACTGAAGCTCCTGACCCATATCTACATGATTGTATACATTGCACTGCTGCCACACAATTGCCCAATTACATAATCGCATGGATAAGTAGGTGTAATAAAGAACAAATATTCCAAATAAAGTGCTCAGTGAGTGAGAACCACCTTTCTGCAATTACATGAATAAGCAGTAGTTTCAACAACATGTTATTCACAACCCTACCATTGCAGCATGTTTCCTGATGTTTCAGGAGACTAGTTTAAGTTAGCTCAATGTGTGCTCTTATTTGGTAAAGTTCTGGAGATTATTGTTTTTGGAGTTACAGTACATTTGGGATCATTTGAAGAAAAGAAGCTAAAATTAAACTATAAAGATCCTTCATATTCCTACCCTTGGTACAGGTGGATCAAAAACAATGATACATCTGATTTAAAAGCTTTGAAGATTAGAAGACTTTATCCAATGAGAGGCACCTGTCTGAGACAATCTGAGATTAAGTTTCTTATAGTAATTTCTTGAAAGAACATTGACCTAATTGCAGAACTCATGCCTCACCCAGAAGGAAAGTTCACGTTCATGAGAAATTCATGTCTTATGCTAAAGTGTATTCATGATTAGGACTGGGCCAGTTATTTTATTATCATGTGATTGACAATCAGCATGGATAATTTGCATAAAACAAAAAAGAAATCGTCATCATAATCGTCCATTGCATTATTAATTTTTTCATAATGTTTCCAAAAGCATGTACTTTCCCTTTAAATAAGCAATATGTATGATCCCTGAAAAACATACATTTCTCCTTGAACAGACCTTCAAAGCAGACTTTCTCTAGTTTCTCGTGCTCTGTTAATCCGGGAGGGGGTTGGGCATCATGAAAGCAAGCTTTGCTGTTGTTTTTAAACTGGCCTATGCAGTCAGCTATGTACAGTAGGCCTATTATAATAATAATTATTATTATTATTATCCATCCATCCATCCATTATCTGAACCTGCTTATCCGGATCAGGGTCGCAGGGGGGCTGGAGCCTATCCCAGCATACATTGGGCGAAAGGCAGGAATACACCCTGGACAGGTTGCCAGTCTATCGCAGGGCACACACACCATTCACTCACACACTCATACCTACGGGCAATTTAGACTCTCCAATCAGCCTAACGTGCATGTCTTTGGACTGTGGGAGGAAACCGGAGTACCCAGAGGAAACCCATGCAGACACGGGGAGAACATGCAAACTCCGCACAGAGAGGCCCCGGCCGACGGGGATTCGAACCCAGGACCTCCTTGCTGTGAGGCGGCAGTGCTACCCACTGCACCATCCATGCCGCCTATTATTATTATTAATATAGATTATAGATTTCATATGGTTTGACAAAATTAATTAAAATTAATGAATTGGGTAAATCCCCATAAGTGTGGCTTTAGATGATTGGCCATTCAAAACCAGTGAGAAAATGGGGGCAGTAACTGCCCCCATTTTCTCACTGGTTTTGAATGGCCAATCATTTTGAGTATAGCTGAGTATGGCAGGATTGAGCTAGAGCTTGCCGTTTGTACTTGCATATACTGTATGCATAGAAACACATAAACATACACACACACACACAAACACACACATAGACACACGTATACACACACATACAAATCACAGAATATGCTTTGCAATTTAAATGTTGCTGGATCTGCCTGGTTTATAGAATGTATTGGCATGATATGAGAAAAAATATTATATGAATTTGTTTTCAAAGGAACAGGCAGAGGCAATGCATAGCTCTTGTTTTTGCTGTAAGATTCAATCAATGCCAAAGATACGCTGCACCATCTCCCTTGTGCCTTGTCTGTTCAGACAAACTCATTGTTTTGCCAACCATTCTACAAGATGTATTATGTGTTTCATGAAATGTTCAAAAGTCTTGAAAATATGAATTTCCAATACCATTTCATGTCTATTCCACTGATTGCTCTGGAACATAGTTCACTATATAGGCTCGGGGATGTGTTTTTATTCCCTATAGTTCCTTTTTTATTCATTATTATTTTAGATGTTCTACATTTTTCCTGGAAATGATTGGACCAGTAGATGGAGTTGTACCGTGAATTGTCGAATTGTCAAATTGCATTGATATATATAATCCAAGACGCATCCAATCCAAGGCCCTAGTGTTGGCATTTCAGGCTGCTAAGGGGACTGCCCCACCTCACATACAATCCTTGATCACTCCCTACTCCCCAGCTAGACCACTCCGGTCTGCCAGCTCTGGTCGCCTTATGGTTCCCTCACTACGAGCACCTGGCGGTCGAGCTGCACGTTCACGCCTGTTTTCCGTTCTGGTTCCTCAGTGGTGGAATGACTTGCCTACCACTGTCAGGACAGCAGAATCCCTCATCCTATTTCGACGCAGACTAAAAACACACCTTTTCAAACTCTACCTTAGCCCTCCCTCCTGATTTCCCCCGTCCCCCTTTCTGATATCCCCATCCCTCTTGTCTAACCCCCCCCCCCCCCAAAAAAAAAAAAAAAAATGCACTTATGATGACTCTATGTTTAGAACAGCACTTCCTATGTATTTTCCTAGTTATGGATGTGGTGCTTTGACTTGTGGAAGAACCTATGTACTTGTAAATCGCTTTGGATTAAAAGCGTCTGCCAAATGACTAAAACGTAAATGTAAGACATACCCTAATTGTGGGTAAAATAAAAAGGAAAAATGAAACAAGAACAAACAAAAATGTCTTGAGGACATACAAGGGGAATGCATAACAAGTAATTAGTTAACATTTGCCAGTGTTAAATTTCACTGCATACATGGTGCTTTAGCACCAGAGGAAGATGGTGTGTGCATGATTAATGCAGATGGCCTGGCTGGCTGAAAAACCAGAGAGCAAGAACTGTGAGACTCTTTATTCCTAATGGCTGTTCCTCTACCTGAAGGGTCATGAGGAGGGTGGAGAAGGCTCAGCTGTGCTGGAATATCCCCACCCTAATATCCTCCTCACGTGCAGTTCCAGAGTGATCCAGTGGTAATTTCAGATTCTTATGAATGGTCCACACCTGTGAAGATCGCAGAAGTCAGTAGGTTCATTCATCTCTCACTAATGATGCATCTTCATGGACACGTTTTGCATGATTGTGGAACAATGGGAATTCTTGGAAAGTAATAATAAAAGGGGATAGGATTATAAAGTCACCATGATTTACTTCCAAGCCAAATACAAAAGGATTCTTGTTGCATTCCAGGCTTCAAGAACTTCAGCATTTTTGTAGCTACCATGTGGTGTTATTGACACTGGTTTGTGTCAATAACACAAACATGACACATCTCCAACTTGCACCCCAATTTGGAATGGCTAATCACCTACAACCACAGCCGTGCTGATGTTGCAAAACCCACTACCCCACATCATACATAAAAAAAAACAGTGGCCATCTTTTACCCATTACCCTCCATAGTTAGTTTGTGGTTTAAATCTATTAAGTATGGCGAGGGCCCAAAAATGAATGTGAGTGAGCTCGGAGCCTCACAAAGACATTGGTATCTCCATACCAACAAACCCTGGAAGGATGGCACGAAGACAGCCCTTACTGAGCACAATAAATAAAACCAAGCATCTGAAGTTTACAAAACCTCATTGGAATTATGACTGGAAGAGAGTGCTATGGTCAGATGAGATCAAAATGTTTGGCGGTAAAAGAGGAATGCATATAAGAAGAATGCATGCCATGGAGGTTGGTCATTGATGTTTTGGAGATATTTTGCTGCCAGTGGTCTAGGGGCACTATTTAAGTTAAATGGTTCAAGGTACCAGGAAGTTTTGGCAGAAAATCTGGTTGTCTCTACTAGGAAGCTGAGACTTGGTCATTGGTAGATTGTCTAGCAGGACAATGACTCAGAACATCACACAGAAATCCACACAGAAATCGATAAGTGAAAACAACATCCATGTTCTATAATGGCCATCTCAGTCTTCAGACTTAAATCCCATCAAAAAATTGTGGTCTGAACTTAAGAGTGGGGGTCCATCCATGCAAACCCAAGGATATGAATGATTCTGAAAAGTTCTGCATGGAGGAATGGTAAAGATTCCCTTCAAATGTGCTGTCCAACCTTATCACAAATTATATGTGTAGAGTGCTTATTTTCCCAAAATATTATTGGCACCCCTGGGTAAAGATAACAGGTTGGTAAATAAAGTTCATTTCAGTAATGGTTTAGTTTATTATCTATTATAGATTATTATCTCTGTTGTTTACTGAATACAGCCCTTTTCTTCATGTTCATCAAGGGTGCCTAATTTGAGCCCACTCTATCAAATTAGAGCTGGCAATCTACACGTTAACCTCACATTCATAGTATTTTGAATCCAATGTACAAAAACAACAAACTTTCCCAATACTTTAGCATTTAATTGTAAATGCTAGTGCTTTTAAAAAATAATTTGAATGTGGGAATTGAGAATTTTGATATAATTCTTTTTTTTAATACTCTGTCTCTTCTGTATATTGAGGGAAAAAATATATGAATAATAATATTAGGTATTGATTAATTGTTTCAGTCATTCATTTCTGTCATTGATCATTAGTCACTTGTGTGGATATGCTTACGCTCATAATCACTTCATTAATTCAGAGACTTGGTAATGAGGAGGCATTAGCAAGTTCAAACATGAAATCCAGAAAGATGAAAACCCAAACAAGAGGAACCAGTACCCCACTATTTATCAGGACAACAACCTCTTTTTGTCATTGGCTTGGCTATGGTCACTGCCTGGGGTGCTACTGAACAGACTTCAGGCCGTGAAACCACTCCTGCCATGTAGCTGCGTCACATGACTTAAGTGACACTTAAGTCACTGGAAAATCATTAGTGGTTAACTGTACATCTGTCATTTCGCATGCACATCCAATTGGATATTCATTTTAAAGTAGTACCGTCCACTCATTCAATCAAATTTCCATTAGTAATATATGGCAATAATTCCCCCTGGCCCCTGCATCCATTACCTCACTTGGTGCTTTCCTTTTTTTCAAAATGGGCTTTCATAACTAGCATTTAGAAGTAGGTTCCTATGGTGTTTGAGAGATTGGGTCATTTACTCATTTAGAAATCACATTATTCAAATGGGTGGACTTAAAAATGCTGTGTAGTCCATAAGTATTTGGACACTGGTACAATTTTGGTTCTTTTGGCTCTGTACTCCAGCACACAGGATTTAGAATTACATGAATATGAGGTTAAAGTACAGACTGTCATCTTTAATTTGAGGGCATGTATGTACATACATACCTGCTGATCCGTATAGGAATTATGGGGGGTAATTGGACAGTTGGCTTCTCAGCTGTTACTGATTAGTCAGGTGTGTGTTCAATCGCTTCCTTAGTGGAGGCATAATAACGGTTTCAGTGTGTAGTCTTTATTCTCGGCTTTTTATTGCCTTTGGAGTCTGTTATTGCCATTGGTCAACATGAGCACCAGAGTTGACAGTCAAGGAAGCCAGTGATAGGATGTGTGATAGGCTGGGAAGTGTGCTGGAGTAGAGAACAGAAATTCTACCACTGTACCACTTACGGATAGCTCTGTATCACGTTATTGACTCAAGTTCACATATCAAGTGGCAATGCAGTCAGTTCTCCCGTAAAGTATTCACAAACATTTCTGTTAAGACTCTTTTGTTAGGATTTGTGTTTTGTGTATTGTATTTGGTATAAGTTGCTAGTGTTTCCGTGTTTTTGTTACCACTGTGCACACCGTAGCCGCCCTGTCAGTTTGTCCACTTCATTCATTCATTTAAACCCCTTTGAGTGTTGATGATAAGAACATTATGATATAACAAGACAACCAAGGCTTGTAATCGTTCCTGCTGCCTATTCCCAGTGGCATGCATGCTGGCCCCCTGCAGGCAGTTGAAATTCAATTTATAGCATCTAATGAGCCATTTTAGCCTGTCAATTGGAAGATGTTACACACACCTGATTTATTTATTGATGGTCCTCCACTGTTCAGGGTTCTCCTGGGGCTGTGCATGCTGAAGGGCTCCCCCGACATGTTTAGAAAAGTGTGAAGCAAAAGGGCAGCTTGGTGGCAGTCAATTTCTGCTTTTTCTTTTTTCACTTTTCACCAGCTTCCACAAGGACCTTTCATCTATTTTATTTGCTGAAAAGATTCTGTTCATGCTCCTCCATATCCCATGTCTGTTGGTGTGTATTATACATTTTTTTGCTTCATTATTATTATTATTCTTATTTCTTTTTTTTTGTTTTACTGTTTAATGTGATCACTTGTATCACTAGTTAAAATAACTAACTAAATAAATAAAACAAAAAATCTGGCCAATCAGGGTATTTTTCAACAAGATCTCTTGGTGTTTTCTGCCTGGGGGACTTATCTCAAAACTGCTGCACTGTAGTTTTAACACACCATAGAGCAGTTGATGTGACGTTGGATGATAATTATCCCCATGGAATGTGGTGGGTGTATTTCCACGGAGCTGGGGGTCATAGTGTCTCAGGTCAGAGTTATATGAGAGACGTCCCATCTCTCGGGAAGAAAACTGTCAAAAACCATAATGAACGCATTTTTTTCACAGACTAAGCAAAATTGAAAACAACAGAACTGATTCACCAGGTTCACTCATGTAAAATATGCCTATTACCAAGAATTCCCCTATTGGATTGAGCAACAGAAAATACCTATTAGAAAATATATTACATTTACTCCCAAAAACAAATATTACAATTGTCACTGTAATAACTACCTGTGAACGTAATAAACCATGAATGTAATACCAATTTGCAGCTTAAAATGTTATAATAATTGAATAATTATTGAATAATTATTGAATGTTATTGAATAATAACATTAACATGATTAACTGACTGTTCGTAAATTAACTGATTTCAGAGCGCTCTATGACATTGAAATCAGAGCGCTCTGAAACGAACGCACCTTTAAAGTTTCCCTGATGAGACAGATCTGAAGCAGTTACTTAGCATTATCGCTAGATTATACTGAAGCAAACAAATGCTTTTCTTTATGAAAACATTTATTTCACTCCTTTTTCATATTCTTTACTGAATTGAAACCATAAGTGAATGAAAATGAAAATGAGAATAACATTTCTAAAAACTGTCTAAAATTGTCTAAAAACAAAATAAGAATGACATCTATCTTAAATAAATATTATACCTGCCATATTATCACCAGCCACACATGGAAAGAAAAGTTGAAGCAACAAACTTGGGTGACTTGGGAGGACTGAGACTTTTTTTGTGGCTTCTGGATGCTCCTTCATGCAAGGGCAACCTAAAATTGCTCTAAAGAGCCATGATGTTGCCATGAATGTGAACATGTTTCTTTTGTCTCCTCTTGTTTGTGTGGTAGCATGGCCTGTGTGTTTATTGTCTTGTACTACGGTGGCATAATATGGAAATGCTTGGATCAACATCAATAATCAATATATAGTATACTAAACTGTCATACTGCCAACGCCAATATCTTCAGGCTTCTGCATTATAGCACAGATTCAACCTGCAATCATATCATGTTCCACATGACGCAAATGAACACTGACATGAAGGGAAATTGTTTTTGCATAAGAAAATATTTTAAATTGCTTACTTTATTATTAACTCTGGGGTTGACAAGATCAGATCAACTTCACTTTGTATTTGGATGATTCACTTTGTGAACGAACATATTGACAGAAACCTTAGAATCTAGACTTCGCAATGTGCCTATTGATACATAATATTAATAGTTTTAAAACGTTTTAAATTAGATGAATAAGACCACTGTGATTTCTTAATCTGTACAGAGTGCTTCATAATAGAGTCTCTATAGTTTTGCTTGTGAGCTTGGCTAGCAAAAAAAATAAAAATAAAACAGTGTTGTGGTTTCAGGGTGTGTGTGCAATTGCTCTCCTCACCGTTAGCAGTCCGAAATTACCTATTGTACCTTTACACAATCTTGTGGTGTTATTTAAAATAGAGGAAACACTCTTAGGGCTGATTGCCTTCTCAGCTGAAGACATATCACAGACTGCTCTGGCCTGGTTGTTGAGGAAAGTTCCATCACACCCTCAGTAATCAGGTGATATGAATCGATCAGAATATAAATCAGGTTCACAGTGAAATTGATTTTAGTGATTTTGACGGCGTTCTCTGTCTAATTAAAGAGGAAAATGAGTTGCTTTGATCTGAAATTCTTCACAGAGGGAACACAGCTTGACTCTTGGAGCTTACTGAGAATGAGCCCCCAGCTCAATGTGTGCGTGTGGTGTTAACAGCCTGAAAGAGATAAGATAATCATTGCTGGGAAAGGGGTAGGCAGGTGATGTCTCAATTTCACATTTTAAAGATCATACAGGGCTTTCTTTCTTTATTCTTGTTGTATAAGGTTCAGTAATATGATTTTCCACTGCAGCATGAAGCTGCAAAAACACCAAAATATGAATGGTAGGCCTGCTGGGTGCCTTGTGGTGGTAAGGCTGGCCAGATCCATACTTGGCTGTAGGAGGGCTTTAGTCTGTAGGATGAGTGTGCACAACCCATCCTTGATGGACTCTGCCTGTATCTCTGAGCAGAAATTATCAGAAGCTTTCAGCGGAGTGTGTGGTTCTCTTTACAAACTGAAACTTCATTGAAAATCACAATCGGGAATTCCAAGTTTGAAGTAAAAAGACAAACCCAAGCACACACAAGCACACACACACAGACATGCTATTTATTACACGGGGGTCAGTGTTTCCCATTACAGTGGAAACACCACAGCATAGTTACTGTACAGTACCCAATACAAATACAATGACTGTACATGCACATACTGTATGTAAAATTATCACTGGCATTAATTGGTGCTGAATTATCACTGGCATTAATTACAATCAAACCAGTCAATCAAATTTATGACATAAATCATGGAATTGTGGAATTGTTACCAACTGCATTGCATTGCCCATGGTCATAGTAAGGGTGAGTAAGACATTACAAGATGTGAGCAACACTGATGAGGTCAAAGCACTTTACATTCAGTCATGTTTACGCCTACAAAATAACTCCCACTAATCCAGTATTGAACAGCTCCTGAGTGCAAATTGTGCTGGAGGGTTTGTCCTGCTAAAATTATAATTCTATGCACGTTTAGAATTTTACATTTTATTCCATTTAATTTTTTGCCTTTGTAATGTAAGCGTTAGTTGCAGCTATTGAATTAGTCTTACATCAGAGGAAATTTCTAAGCTCATTTCTAAAATTAACTAAAATATAAATAAATAATGAGGATTGAGGATTAAAGCATACGTTTTAAAATGAAGAATGAACTGGTTGTTATGAGGACCATGAAGGGAGTTATAAACAACAGACAGAGAACCAAATGGAGCCTGTTTCCACTGCTTTAGGGTTCAATTTTACTTTTTCATCTTTCATTTCTTTGCAATTCAAAATATGTGTAAATTGGGGCCTGTGGTTTTACTGTTGTAATCCAGCCACCATGTGACTGTTTCTGTCTAATTACCAGTTGTTCAGTGTTCAAATTCACTAAAGCATTTCATGCATCAAATTTAGATCGAAATGGGCCATGTCGGCTTAATTATAAATGGAATGCAGTACAACACATTGCGATAGCAAAATAATTACACTACACATAGGTGTACTGTAAAAGTACAAAAAAGAACCCTATAGGTCCTGAATGAACCTTAAATTTAATTTAAGAACCCTTCCTCTGTCATCGGTTCATATTTGAACCTTTGTTTGTTCGAAAATGATCCCATCTTTAAAAAGGGTTCAATAAATCTATAGTTTCTATCTATTTTGTCCTATTGAATAGAAGCGGCTGGTAACATTGCCTATTCCTCCCTCGCCACCAGGAATCGTGTCCTTAATCTCGCTGGCCATGCTCTCCTACGACCGCTACAGCACGTTAACCGTGTACAACAAGCAAGCCCCCGACTACCGCAAGCCCCTGCTGGCCGTGGGAGGGTCCTGGCTGTACTCTCTGCTCTGGACAGTGCCCCCCCTGCTGGGCTGGAGTAGTTACGGACTGGAGGGGGCAGGGACGAGCTGTTCGGTCACATGGACCTCACAGACGGCGCAGTCCCACTCTTACATCATCTGCCTGTTCATCTTCTGTCTGGCCCTGCCCGTGCTGATCATGGTCTACTGCTATGGGAGACTGATGTATGCCGTCAAACAGGTAAGTTGCCCGTTGGCACGGTGGACCAGCACTGCAGAAATCATAAATGTCAATGGATCCCCTGGAAATTCAGGATAATATTCCCAAATATTGCCCATGATACAGTACTGAGCAAAGGTTTTAGGCAGGTGTAAAAAAATGCTGTAAAAAATAGAAATGGTCATAGTTTTTATCAATTAACAAAATGCAAAGTGAGTAAACAGAAGAAAAATCTAAATCAAATCAATATTTGGTGACAACTCTTTGCCTTCAAACCAGCATCAATTCTTCTAGGTTCACTGGTGGAAGTTGCAAGTTTGGGGCTGCATTTCTGCAAATGGGGAGTTGGTCAGAATTAATGGTCTCCTCAATGCTGAGAAGTACAGGCAGATATCTATCATGCAGTACCATCAGGGAGGCATCTGATTTGCCCCAAATGTATTCTGCAGCAGGACCAACGACCCCAAACATACAGCCAGTGTCATTAAGAACTATCTTCAGCGTAAAGAAGAACAAGGAGTCCTGGAAGTGATGGCATGGCCCCCACAGAGCCCTGATCTCAACATCATCCAGTCTGTCTGGGATTACACGAAGAGACGGAAGCATTTGAGGCTGCCTAAATCCACAGAAGAGCTGTGGCTAGTTCACCATGATGTTTGGAACAACCTACCTGCTACAGGGGCGGCCTGTAGCGTAGTGGTTAAGGTTAATGACTGGGACACACAAGGTCCGTGCTTCTAATCCTGGTGTAGCCACAATAAGATCCGCACAGCCGTTGGGCCCTTGAGCAAGGCCCTTAACCCTGCATTGCTCCAGGGGAGGATTGTCTCCTGCTTAGTCTAATCAACTGTACGTCGCTCTGAATAAGAGCGTCTGCCAAATGCCAGTATTGTAATGTAATGCTGAGTTCCTTCAAAAATTGTGTGCAAGTATACCTAGAAGAATTGATGCTGTTTTGAAGGCAAAGGCTGGTCACACCAAATATTGATTCGATTTATATTTTTCTTTTGTTTGTTTACATCTTCTGTTCATGCATTTTGTTAATTGATAAAAAATAAACTATTAACATTTCTATTTTTGAACGCATGCTTATCTTACAGCATCTTTTTTACACCTGCCTAAAACTTTTGCAAAATACAGTATATATATAAGAATATATTTGCAGAATGACTATTTGTTATTTGTACTATAGCAACCAATGTATTACAACCATTATCAGGCATTCCATGTGCAAAGGAATCTGGGAAGGGTCAGAGGTCACAGGACTCTCTTAGAGAGATTTAGGGTGCCTGCTGCCCCAATGAGGTGTGTGTTCAGGGCCGACGTGGAGCACACACTGAGGATAATGATGAGCTGAAGATGGCACCATACTCAGGGGACCTTCTACGTATTACCTTACAGTGTCTCTTTGAAGAAGAGATGGATGTTGCTCATTGTAAGTCCAATCACAGGGCATTTATTCTTTTTTTCTCTTACAGATTCTTTGGAAGGTGTGCCGGTTTAATTCACCTTCCCTAAGTCTGAATTGTGTGTGTATGTATGTGTTGTGTGTGATGAAATGTGTTTTCAAGAGTGTGTGTGTGATCAAATGTGTTTTCAAGAGTGTGTGTGATCAAATGTGTTTTCAAGAGTGTGTGTGATCAAAAGTGTGTGTGTTTACCGAACTGATGCAATTACATAAAATCATGACACAGTGGATGCGAGGCTATGTGAAGAACAATGAGCATTATGTGCACGTTCATTTTTGCTCTGAAACACACCATGTTTCATGGAGGCAGAGGCAGAGAAACACAATGGAAGGATAGTGGAAGACCTCTTTATATCAGGAGCTCAGCATCGGACTGAAGCCTCAGTAAATACAATTCTCCATTCTCCAGTGCTACCTCTTCTGAATGTTTTAAACCCTATTCATAGGGCAGATAACCTGCTCCATTCTCGAGGCTAAGCCTAGAAAACAGATTTCTCAATAGAGCACATTTAATTCGAATTTCTTTGTCCTGCCTGGCTGAGTGGTAATCAAAGGTACATTATCCCAACCCTGTCATCAGCACTTGACATCAATGACATTGTCAATTTTAATTTCAATCTCAATTTTCCACAACCATTTTAATACATATTTGCACCTGACTATTCTGTGCTTTCTCTTTTACTTGAAAACATAATGAATATATATATATATATAAATAATATATAACGCTGTCCTTATCTTCAAAATTCAGATCCACATCTGATTAATGCACAGCAACGGATAACAAGTAAGAGTAGTTGCAAACCCTTGTGACCTGTTGTATTAAGGCTATGTTTCTCTGAACAATGGCTGCAGATCACGGCCAATGAACATGACTGACAACGCCAGGGCAGCAAGCAAAACAGGAAAACACTTCACTTTATTTTTTCATTCAAATCATGCAGGGCTTGATAAATATGTGCAAAAAAATACTATAAACTAAAAAATGTGATTGACATATAAGCTTTATTTTCCAAAATGAGTAGTGCGCTTTATTAATCATTAAATGTTAAATGTTAAAAAATGTTAAAATGTTAAATGTTAAATGTTAAAAATTTGTTTCTGATCCCCCCCCCCATTTTCTCACAATTTGGTTGCCAATTGTACCCAACCTGTTTCTCACCCAACAATTACTCATTCTAATTACTTAAGATACACTGTCTATGTCCTCATCCCTCGGTGGCCCGGTGAGATCTAGTGATCCGTAGAAGGACACTCCGTCTCCAAGCCGCATCGTTCAGCCCGTGACCGTGATACCGAGGCCAGTTTCGGCTACAGACATGGCGATCCTACTAACCCCGGTCCTCGGTGTGCAACTGCAATGAACTGATGCCTGTATAAAGGTCCGATGCCTTGGCCGAGCGCCAAAGCGACTCCCCAGGAATTACATCTTTGAATTAAAAAACATTGTTTCACAATTACTGGCACCCCTGGTTTAATACCTGCAAAACACTGTTGGCAAAGATGACAGCCTTGATTTGTAATTTGTGATAAGGTTAGAGAACACATTTGGATGGATTTGGATGCGCTTATGGACCTTCAGTTCAGTTTTTGAAGGTCTGCTTTTGACTAAAGGAATTGAGTGTGTGTTTCCCCATGTTGACATAAGCACTGAGGGTATAGTGGTCTGCACCCCCTCTTGATATTGGCAAATACAACCCCATTCATGACCCGGTCATGAAATTGGTTATTTTGGCCTGATTGACTCACTGATTGACGTTCACAATCAGTCTCTGTGGGATCCTAAATGCTGATGGTTTGGCCACGTGCCTACTGAAAATACCACATGCCTAGAACACTAGAAATGGTAATCAACCACAGAGGGCCACTTGAAAGTAAGGTTTCAATTACTCATTGATTACTGGGGCAATTGCACAGAACCGAGGCATAAGCTATTCAGGCGGAGATGCAGTGAGAAACAGGGTAGGAGAACGCAGGCCGCCACTCCTCCAACCTGCGCCTGCTCTCCTCCTCTCCTCTCCGCTACAGGGGGCCGGGGTGGGCTTGGGGGTGCTCAGGGGAATGTGTGCAATAGCCGCGATAACGCCTGCTGCCGGCTCGGTGACGTGCGGTCGGTGCGAAGATTGAAGGAGTGGCCCTGCATTTCTAAATGAAGCGAAATGGAATGGATGGATTGATCGTTGCCATGGTGTCAGGGTAAAAAAAAAGAAAAAAAAGAAGAGGGGGTCAGTGCAGGAGGAGGGAATTGGTGCTGTAGACCCCCCGGCGTACCAGCAGTGCCACTTTCCAGTAGCCATGGGAACACAAAATCAGGTCCTTTAAGCTGAAAATGAAAAATCATGTGACTCGCATCACATGCAGCACCTGTTTTGCTGGAGAAAACTGCGGTCTCCATCAACAGCTTATTGTGATACACTCCTAGTCTCCAAGTTCTTCCAAGATCCTAGAAGCCAAGATGACATACTGGGCACAGCAAAATGTTCAGCATTAAATCAGTTTTGATCCAGTAGCTTTCACTTTGATAGGAGTAGGAACGTTTTTATTGAAGCTGAAACAGCAGTCAAGCGTTATTGTCTTAAGTGTTGAGGAATGAGTGTCATGCGTTGTGCGCAGAGTACGTTTGGTCAGGGAACTCTACTGCAGCTGTCCAATGGTCGATCTCGTAATCGCATACACACACATAATCAACCAATCGCATACAGATTTTCATACATATCCAATCACAGGCACACATCAGTTATGGAGTGCCTTCTTATATCACAGTCAGATATCAGTCAGATTCCCTGGGCTGGGCATTGCTTGTGCTGCTTCTGCATCCTTTGCCTGCTACTGCAGTATTACTGCTCACCCTCCACCTTCCCAACTACCACCCATTGGTTGGGTCTGCTCCTAGGTACTAAGGGGGGTTTCTGGTATCCTTCTCATTTAGTAGGGGAGATATTTTGCTCCCTGTTTGATAGGGTACCTAAAGCAGACCTCCAGCAGATCCAGTCAGAGCCAGACATAAACAATGCCCTAATCTAAATATGCATGTCCTGACTGAATTAAGATTCATGAATATCAACTGTTTGGAAACTCCTAACCTCGTTTCCATTGCTTTCAAGGTGGGGAAAATCCGAAAGTCAGCAGCTCGCCGGAGAGAGTATCACATCCTTTTCATGGTGATCACCACCGTGGTGTGTTACCTACTTTGCTGGATGCCCTATGGCGTGGTAGCCTTGATGGCAACCTTCGGAAGACCAGGCATCATCACGCCGATCGCCAGTGTGGTGCCCTCCATCCTGGCCAAGAGCAGCACTGTCATTAACCCCTTAATCTACATACTCATGAACAAGCAGGTGAGCCAAGCCCTGCCCCATATGGCCTTTCCCCCTGCTTGCGGTGCACTGTGGGGTTTGTAGTCTTGACAGACTCAGAGATCTTCCTTTTCAACTTTTCAACTAGATAAAAGCCTACTTTTGTTTGGTTTTAAGTTAGATGTTTTGTCATTTGTTTTCCCTGCTCTGAAACTAGGAAGGAAACCAGGAAATACATTCATGTTTTATGAATAGTATTATTGAATATTATTTTTAAAAGGAATTTGACTTCCAGGAAGAAGCAATTGAAGAACACCACTGTACACATTGAGTCAAATCAGAAGTTTCAGTTTTAGACAAAGTCAAATGGATTTGGAATGGGATTAGAAATGAATACTCACTCAGACTCTGGATTGATTCCCTGTATGGTTCCCTTTTATTCAGACAGTAGAAAAAAAACGATTGAACAGAAAACAAATTGCGAAAAGTAACACATTTTCTAATAAAATATGTGAATTACAAACGAGTGAAAAAAAAAGAAATCAGCTCCCAAACCATCCAAAAGTGAATAAAAGTGACTTGTCAATAGCATTTGTACAGTCCAGTACATCTAATTTTATTGTGATTGTTTACCTGCCGAAATGTAAGGTTTTACAAACATTTGCTGAGAAAGATTTTAAAACCAACATTACATTATGTCTAACATTTCAAAAGCCATCTTTATAGTGAATGAAATCCATAACACATTAGAAGGAATGAACAGAAACGCACCAACCACACTCGCTCCCACACATTGAAGTATTTAAATGCTCAGAGAAGGAACACTTTCTCTACCTCTATTAGGATGATAATCTGTTGAGACATCTGTCATTAAAGAATAACAGGGCTGCTACAGCCCGTAATACAGCATGACCCTCATAAAAGGATTTGGCACAGTATCAAGATTTGACTGCCACAGCCAACGGCAGTGCATTCTCATAAGTGCTTCCAAATCAATTCATAGTTTGTTATAACCTGACATCCCTACATAGAACCAGTGATTAAAGAACACCACAGCTTATACTGTTACACAGCTTGTACACACTGTACCTAGGCAATTCATGAATTTATTTTTAAAAAAGATTGACTTGTATTTTTAGAATAACCAACCTGTTGCTAAAAGGATCTGGGGGGAAAAAAACTACTTGACTTGATCAGAAAAATACCCGAAGCCCTGATTAAAATTGCAGGCTAAGTGCATTTTATTTCCAAGAAAATATTATTCATTATTTTTATTCTCTTGAAAATTCAGTGGGTAGAATAATCGGTCTTGTGACTCCCATGTCTATGCACTGTACTTGAGAAGAAAATGGGAATGGACTAAGTTCTAAGGCTTATACGGATTCAAACATTGTATGCTTTCACGTGGTACTTAATGGAAACATAGAGGAGTCATTTTTTCTCTTCAAACAGGAGTACATTAAACATTGAACTGAACACCATTGCTTATATTGAGAACATGTACCACAGGCTATTTACCAACAGATAATGTGCATGTCCTATCTGTAAAGTATACTGTATACTCATGCACACACACACACAATTGATATACTAACATGTTTTATAAGCAGTCTTTCCTGGAAGTCATTCAAGCTTTCAGATGGAGATTACACCTGATAATAGACTCAATAACCATTGTTTTATATGGTTGTGAAACTTTTCTGTGACTGATTACTTTCTTAAGCTAGCGACTAAAGAAAGTAGTGTAAAATTTAGCTATGCCAGCTTGACCAGCTTGGAAATTGAGCTGATCAAGCTGGTCATAAGCTGGTCTAGCAGGTTATGAGTTGGTGAACCAGCATGGCCAAACTGGTCATGAAGCTGGTCAAGCTGGGTATGAGCTGGTGTTGGTAGCTTATTTGAGCTGTAGTGGTGGCATCATTATGATGTATACCGCTACTAAATTTGCACCTTTTGCTGCCAATATTTCTGAGCAGAGATTGCAGCGGCCAGCCACTAAGATATACTTATTCACTTGTGCGTTGGTCTGTTAAATGAGTTTAATGTTGTTCTGTGGTGGAATCTGCTTTTACAGTACCACCATGGGGGTTAAACATTAAAAACGAAATTATTTAATTTGAAATAAATTAAACTAAAATTTACAACTCATTTAATTGAGCTCAGGTAGACAGAAAACGAGAACACACAGGTGTCTCCATATGAATTTGGCCACAGTAAAGAAACACTGGTTTCTGACTCTCCTTGGAACACTGCGGTGTGTGTGTGTGTGTGTGTGTGTGTGTGTGTGTGTGCAGCAAATGGATGCACATAAGGCTTTATCTATGGTACAAGACCTTACAGTTGTAGAAATAACTCCAAAAAAAAATATGTATTTGGAAAAAAATGTAAACACCAGGAAGATAATGGACTTTAGAACAATGCACATCGAGGCATTTGATGGCTTCAGGGTTACCGATTAACAGAATGATGATGGCTGATCCCTAGAGTAAGGACATGAAAGTCTGTGTAACACTCAGTATTGACCAAAGTATCACACCCATTCAGCCACTAATGGATATGGACATAAAATCTCAAGTTACTGTAAATAAGACATCGCTCTGCAAAGAACAGCTAGCTCTCTCTGGGACTTCCTCGAAAAACGAGCATTTGTCATGGCAACACACATCCAGAAAACACACAAACAATTACCTATTGCTATCTTATCATCTTAATTAGCACTAGGCTCCAGTTTTTTCTTGTTTGTCTTGATTTCGGCTCAGAAGATGCAAAATGACTTGAGGAGATGTTCCTTTTTTTAACGGCAGGGAGATGTTTGGCCACCCGCCCTCAGACCCAGTCTTTATGCTCGTAGCCATTAAGCTGCTGTTAGTCTCCTTTTGAATATGTGTCATGCCCTGATTGGCTATGGCTATGTTTCTGGTTGTGGTTCAGGCAGTCCTTCCCACCAGAGAGAGAGACCCGGGGTCAAGGCTGAGTAATCAGGAGTCACAGTTGACTGTACTGAACCCAGACAGCGTGACCTTACCATTCATCTTGAGGTCACGTTCTGAGCCTATGTTCATGTGCTGGATCAGCATCTTCTCATACAGCAGTGGGTGGTAGGCGCCCAGAGTGCAGGCTATGTCATAGTAACGCTCGTGGTAGTGGCACAAGTCCGTCTGCCTCACAGAGGGAATGTACTCATACACGTGGACCTCCTCGCAGAGTGACAACATGAGGACGATTCCTGAAATTCACAAAGAAGACAAAGAAGAACGGCCAGTTCAATTCACAGCAACTCCGCTAAAAGACATACTCTCATTGCTAATGCAAGCTACAACCATTGGCACTGGAAATTACCTTCAGCTATAAATGTAAGCTTAAAAAATGTTAGCGTTTGAAATTAGCATGATGCAAATGTTAGCACAGGAAATCAAGTGCATGTATCTCTCCCTGATCTTCAGAACATGGCAATACAGTTTCAAGACACTCAGTTCAACAGACCAACATAGAACAGAGGTGCAATTTTAGCATAACTAAATAAAAGCATCATTTTAGCATAGAGGCATTTTGAGCATGTAGCAACGCAACAAAGTCACTCAGGAACCATGACACACAAGAGTGACCAGGACAAAAACGTGCAAAGCTGCATCCAAATCGCTCAATAAGGGCTTGGCACAAGTACAAAGCAACAGCATAGACGCTGATAACAAAAAACGCAGATAACTTTATTTTATTCTCTGAGCCCACTTGAAAACCTGTTTATAAATGGAACCACTCAAAAACGAGGGGAAATGATCGATTGATTGATGACTTGAAGAGTGATATTGTTGGTGGTTCTCGTCTCCAGTTCTACAGGTGTTTCCTGATTCTCTTTCGCTGCAAGGGGCAGTTACCGGAGAATGGCCTCTCCTCCATGCCCTCCAAGACCACGGCCATCCAACTCAACCGCAGGGTCTACAGCAACAATGTGGCCTGCACTGCCCAGCTCTCCCCTGGGAACCACCAGCAGGACTGCAGCACCCTTGTTACAGAGAAGTCCAACCCCCCTGATGTCACTAACTGACGCCCCAAAAATGCCCCCACTGCCCCCCCTTCCCACCGGGCTGCCATGTGGCACCTCCTGTTTCCTCTATGGACAATCTCACTGTGATTTATAACATAGTCTCATACTCGGCACCTGTTTTATCTAGCTTGTTTGTTATTAGTATAGGTGTACCATTACTGTCTTACAGTCAAGAGGTGTAAGTGCTTTTCATGCTTTTATATTAACCTGTGCGCGACTTCTTCTATGGTTGTGTTTGGACTGATGCAGTCATCAACCTTGTGCTGTCTTTAACGTGATCGAGACCAAATTTTTTATAAAGAGCAGTAATGAAAATCAAGTTAAGATATGTAAAAAAGTTAAAATACTACACGCCATACTACTGCTGTACACTCTCAGAAGAAAATGGTTCCAAAAGGAACCCTTTGGTTCAACAGAAGAACCCTATCTACAGAAGTTCAAGGGTTTTTTTTGTCAGGCAAAAGGGTTCACACTTCGTACCTGCAGTATGATAGAGGGCTACATAAAGAACTGAAAGGCGTTCCTCTGTGGAGCCACAGAAACCTTTTTTCTGAGAGTCTACCTTTGAGGAAGGCATCTCATCCAAATCAGTCATACCAGCCAAATATCTCCATGGGAAGCGTAAAAATTGCATTTCCTCTGGACATGGGAAGCTTCAAAGCAAATATGCTGTAATGAAAACAGCTACAGTGATAATAAGTAAACAAGATAGGCAGTGATGTTTCTCAGCTTTCTTAGTTCTTTATAATTAACTTTTCTACAGTTTCTCCACATCCAGCTCATGACTGGTCAATCTAGACTGTAATTTGAAGAAAAGATCAGAGATGTTGAAGCCCATGCAGACGTGAGAGGAGAGGTCTGAACACCAGAAAGAGCCATGCACTGTGATCTCTGTATGATAAGATTACTGGTTATATATGAAACAATCAGAACAAAAAGACATTTTGGGCACTTCCCAAAACTGTAAGCCCAGAAAAATGTCCAGTGTAAATTAAAATCAAACAAAGTTGGTCAGAGTGGACTCATACGAACTCTATGAGTTGATGTAAAACTGGACATTTTACTGTGCAGACTTAAAGCCAGTGGCAGTGTACTATAATGGTTAGCGAACTGGACTCACAATGCCAAGATTGTAAGTTTCATTCCCGACTGGGGCACTGCTGTTGTACCCTTCAGCAAGGTCATTAACCTGAATGGTGTCAGTAAATATCCAGTTGTTTAAGTGGATTGTATGTAAAAATGAAGTCTTTGTAAGTTGCTCTGGATAAGAGCATTTGCGAAATGTGTTAAATGTAAACATGCTTTGAACTGAACAAATTCAGGACAGACTTGTATCTGGTCCTGGTATTTATGTTTAAAACTTGACTAGTGTGAAGGCAGTCCACACTGTCTAAATGTTTCTTCATCCTTTGGAAGTAGTTATGTCCTCTCATTTGAAGTAACCTTCTTCTTAATCAAAACCAAGTGGGCTTCTACTTTGAATGAAAATTATCAGTCTTTTACTCTTGCAAGACCTCCCACCAAACATGTAGACCATGGCCATGGAGGTCAATATTACGTTAATTAGTGGGGCACAAATGGAAGTTTTTCTGTTCTTTTTGGCCCCGTCGTTTGGCCAACATCAATCAGCTTGTAGCTCCGATGCAGGTCGAGAAATTGTTTGGGGGGGCTTAACCCTTTTTTAATAAAAGGAGGCTTGGCAAAGTACGACAAACACGTTGGACTGGTTGTTGCATTTCTTCTCCCAAAGTACATTTATGTCATAGTAAATTCCGTCCAGTCCAAGCCAAAAATGCCTTTGGTTTTGATTCAGAGGACAGCTTAATTTTGAAACTATTTGCTGGCCCTCCGAGGATGAGGCTAACTGTGAAAAAACTTTGCAGATGTCTACGCATTTCATTTGCTGCACTGGGAGTCTTAACATGGTGTGATTTTCTCATTTGCTGCCTTGCTAGTCTGTACACATCAATCCCAAACCCATGTGAGCCTGGGGGGTATTTGATTTGTGCATGCAGAATCGGTTGTCACCATTTTTCGGTAAGGTCTGATCTGAGCCTGTCAGGTTCCTCAGTGCTATCCCCAGCCCAGCAGCTGAGATCCAATAAAAATGCCTTTGAACACTGACTGCTTAACAATTTTTTTTTCAGCCGCAGTCAAAACCAGTGATGTGCAGACAGTGGCACTAAGGACAGACAAACTTGAAACACAATCTACATTTAGCACTGAATGTAGCATCAAAATGTAGAAAAAGAGAATGTAGCATCAGAATGTAGAAAAAGAGAATGTAGCATCAGAATGTCTAAAAAGAGAATGTAGCATCAGAATGTAGAAAAAGAGAATGTAGCATCAGAATGTCTAAAAAGAGAATGTAGCATCAGAATGTATAAAAAGAGAATGTAGCATCAGAATGTCTGAAAAGAGAATGTAGCATCAGAATGTCTAAAAAGAGAATGTAGCATCAGAATGTATAAAGAGAATGTAGCATCAAAATGTAGAATCAGAATGTAGAAAAAGAGAATGCAGCGTCAGAATGTAGAAAGAGAATGTAGCATCAGAATGTAGAAAAGAGAATGTAGCATCAGGATGTAGAAAAAGAATGTCCTCTTCGCACTTGTACTTGTGTTTGATCTGCACTTTGTTGTACGTGGCTCTGGATAAGAGCGTCTGCTAAATGCCATGTAATGTAATGTAATGTAGAGAATGTAGCATCAGAATGTAGAAAAAGAGAATGTAGAAAATGTAGAATCAGAATGTAGAAAAAGAGAATGTAGCATCAGAATGTAGAAAAAGAGAATATAGAGAATGTAGAATCAGAATGTAGAAAGAGAATGGAGCATCAGAATGTAGAAAAATACATGACTCAGTGTACTGAGGAACACTGTGGTCACCGTACATTGGGGATATAGTGCTGTCAGAAGGCACATACACACACACACACACACACACAGCTCCCCTCATTCTGGGGTCCTTGTGTAATTCTCAATTCTCAGGGCCCCCCAGTAAGGGGAAACACACATTATCACACAGAGGCGGTGGGGCTGGTAGGACCCACCCCTGTCTTTGATGCTCCTGACCCCAGGGCCAGTCTGCTTGGTTCCCGCTGTGAGGAGAAGCCAGATAATATATATAATCTGCTTTCATCGGTTCCAACGCCTCACACACGTTCACGTCTGCATGCATGTTCACAGCACGCATCGCCATGGAAATCTCTCTCAGACAGCCCCCTCAGCCTGGCCTGCCCAGTGGCCTGCCCAGCTATACACACGGGCGCCCCGGGCCATGTAATCTGTAGATCAGTTACACTACATTCACTGACACTTCCGCTGACTGTGGCACTGAAGTGTGTTTTCCACCTCCGCAGGGTCAAAAGGGCATACTCCCCACCACCCAACACATTTACGCTCTGAATGGCACTGGAAATATGACAGAGCTCTGTCATGCAATCTGTTTTGTGTGGCAACACACCATCTTGAAAAACACAGATGCTACAATGCGGTGCGGATAAAAAGAGACAACAATCCTGGAATGTGCAATATTTCCATCAGTAGAGAAGAAGATGAAGCAGAGCGCCCAATCCCTGGGACAGTGAGGACCTTACTGTCAGGTTTGGCCCCTCTGAATGACAGTGAGGAACCTTACTGTCAGGTTCGGCCCCTGTAAAAGATGGCGAGGGGCCTCATAGCCAGGTTTGCCCCCTCAGAATGATGGTGAAGGACCTTACAGCAAGGTTTGGCCCATGTGAATGACAGTGAGGGACCTCATAGCCAGGTTTGGCCCCTCAGAATGACAGTGAGGGACCTTACTGTCAGGTTTGGCCCCTGTAAAAGATGGCGAGGGGCCTCATAGCCAGGTTTGCCCCCTCAGAATGATGGTGAAGGACCTTACAGCAAGGTTTGGCCCATGTGAATGACAGTGAGGGACCTCATAGTCAGGTTTGGCCCCTCAGAATGAGAGTGAGGGACCTCATAGCCAGGTTTGGCCCCTTAGAATGACGGTGAGGGAACTTACTGCCAAGGGTTTTCAAGACCAGGCTTGATAGGGTGCTAGATAGTATTTTGTTTTTAGGCAAACTGAGCAGTACGTACACTTTAATGGTAGGAAAAGGCAAGCATTGTTAGACTGAATGGCCTGCTCTTGTCATTGGTAAAAAGGTAAATGGTAGGAACTTATATAGCGCCTTTATCCAAAGTGCTGTACAATTAATGGTTAATGGTTGGAATTTATATAGCGCCTTTATCCAAAGCGCTGTACAATTGATGCTTCTCATTCACCCATTCATACACACACTCACACGCCAACGGCGATTGGCTGCCATGCAAGGCGCCGACCAGCTCGTCAGGAGCATTTGGGGGTTAGGTGTCTTGCTCAGGGACACTTTGACACAGCCTGGGTGGGGGATCGAACCGGCAACCCTCCAACTGCCAGACGACTGCTCTTACTGCCTGAGCCATGTCGCCCCTGCTATATCGCCTCATTATGCTATGTTAACAACAGTCAGGCAACGGACGCAATCCCACAGACAGACGGACACACAGGCCGCAGGCCGAGCTTGCAGACAGACGAACGGACGGCACTTGCCGATGAAGCCGGAGGAGGGCGGGTTGGGTTGGATTTCCTCCTGGGTGTGTCCCTGAATGACGTCCCACATCTGCCAGAGGAATGCTGGGTGGAGGATGTAGAAGGGCTGGGCAGGGCGGCGCTGTCTGTGCTCCACGTAGGGCCTGAAAAGGTCGTAATCCGGGCTCTGGTACCACTGCGGAGAGGGAGGGAGGAAAAGGAAGCTCTAAAGCCCAGTCTCTAGCAAACAGTCTATTGAGACGAGACGATACGGTTTCATAACGTCTTTAGAAGAAAGTTTTATCGGTGTGAACTGTCCAGTTTCAGAACGTCGAATTTCAGCAGCTGCCGTTTCGAAAACTGCGAACTGCCTAGTCCATACTCACAGACGTTTTGAGATTCAATCACGGACGTTCCGAAATTTCACTAGTCTTGTCTCATCTTGTCTCGGCTGTTTGGTGGAGAATGGGCTTAAGGCAGGGGTGCACAGCAAGGGCCAATCCGCTTCAGGATTTTGTACCAACTTCTGCTCATAATTATTTAATTAGCTAAATAATGTCTTGATCAGACATTTGAATATGCACCAGCTACAGCTGCAGACTGCAAGATGTTACTGTGCTCAAGTACAGGAGTGAAACTGCTGTAATTTATAGCTGTTGGAAAAATAAATTAAGGTAATCGGTTGGAACAAAAACCAGGTCGCAGACTAGACATCCAGGACCGGAGTTGTGCATCCCGGGCTTAAGGTTAACAGTGAACTTCAAAAGTGACCCTCACGCTCCTGCCAACGTGACTGTGTCTGTCAGTATCCACTTTGCAACCGGCAAAAGCGGAACTGTTATCTGAAAAAGCCACGTGTCAGTGTACTTTATAAGTAGATGGGGGCTAATGAATGGATATTTCACAATAACACTATTCATAAGCTCTCTACAGAACCTCAGCTCTCAATAACACCTGAAAAACTGCTCTCAACAATAACATGACTGGATAGAATTCTCACCTGGCTAGACCACTACAAAGACTACTATACTTCCATTATCACAGAACATAATAAAAATGATTCTTACACATATCGAAGCATTAATTAAATTATAATGATTTAAAAACATGCATGAAAAAATAGAGCTACGGTCTAGGAAATTTCAGAATCTCAAAAATCCATATATGTTGTTGTAAGTTTCTTAAAACATAATGACAATAATCATAACAAGACAACCAGAAATTATCTGGTAATGAGAATGACCTGCACGTGCACATACAGTAGACTGCAGGTACAGGGGAACAGCCACAGTCCCCTGAGAGATGAGGCTTCAGATGAGCTTCTCTGCATCAGCCAGACTAAATTCCAGGTAGTGTCAGAGGTGCCCGACAGCTCCAGCTGCGGTGATTTATGGTCCTCCGCATCGGCGTTGTGTGAAAGATAACATCTGCTCACACTCAAATCCTGCGCAACAAATCTACGACTGACGACCCTGCCACCTGCCCGTGCTTCCAGCCAAAGACGCCGCTTCCGTGGCAAAAGACATACATGCCTGTTTGACTCCTAGCGCAATGATGCGAGTGCAAGTTTCAATGAGCTACAGCTAGGTAACCAGATGCGATGTTGTAATCAGCCAATACTTCACTATCTAACAGCAGGTACCGTACGTTTCACCATATGACTGATTATGACAAATTATTGATACCGTGGTACTGTTAGCTAGCAGACACAACGCAACGTGCACATGACCAATCTTAGGCGCACTAAGATTTATTATTTTTTCTGATTCTTTCAATGTATTATTTTAAAGCAAATTGTTTATTTTCTTCAGGTACACAGTGCTTTGGCAAAAGACAGATTTGAGCTTTATTAAAAACAGAATAAATCCTCATTTGGATTATCCACATTATCTGTGGATAACAAGGGAGAATGGCAGACACTCTGCACACCAACAGAGTATAGTGGAGTGTATTACAGAGCTGAGTGTTAATAGTGCTATAGTGGTAGAGTGTACGTATTTGATTGCTGAGTGTTGACAGATTCACCTTCTGTACAATCACAGAGTATAGTAGTGGAGAGAGCTCAGTGTTGATAGTGGCAGAGTGTATTGGAGAGCTCAGTGTTTATAGTGGTAGAGTGTATTGGATAGCTCATGGTTTATAGTGGTAGAGTGTATTGGATAGCTCAGTGTTGATAGTGGTCGAGTGTATTGGAGAGCTCAGTGTTGATAGTGGTAGAGTGTATTGGAGAGCTCAGTGTTGATAGTGGTAGAGTGTATTGGAGAGCTGATTGTTTATAGTGGTAGAGTGTATTGGATAGCTCAGTGTTTATAGTGGTAGAGTGTATTGGATAGCTCAGTGGTTATAGTGGTAGAGTGTATTGGAGAGCTCAGTGTTTATAGTGGTAGAGTGTTTTGGAGAGCTCAGTGTTTATAATGGTAGAGTGTATTGGAGAGCTCAGTGTTTATAGTGTAGAGTGTATTGGAGAGCTCAGTGTTTATAGTGGTAGAGTGTATTGGATAGCTCTGTGTTTATAGTGGTAGAGTGTATTGGAGAGCTCAGTGTTTATAGTAGTAGAGTGTATTGGAGAGCTCAGTGTTTATAGTAGTAGAGTATATTGGAGAGCTCAGTGTTTATAGTGGTAGAGTGTATTGGATAGCTCAGTGGTTATAGTGGTAGAGTGTATTGGAGAGCTCAGTGTTTATAGTGGTAGAGTGTTTTGGAGAGCTCAGTGTTTATAGTAGTAGAGTGTATTGGAGAGCTCAGTGTTTATAGTGGTAGAGTGTATTGGAGAACTCAGTGTTAATAGTGCTAGAGTGTATTGAAGAGCTGAGTGTTTATAGAGGTAGAGTGTATTGGAGAGTTCAGTGTTGATAGTGGTAGAGTGTATTGGAGAGCTCAGTGTTTATAGTGGTAGAGTGTATTGGAGAGCTCAGTATTTATAGTGGTAGAGTGTATTGGAGAGCTCAGTATTTATAGTGGTAGAGTGTATTGGAGAGCTCAGTGTTAATAGTGGTAGAGTGTATTGGAGAGCTCAGTGTTTATAGTGGTAGAGTGTATTGGAGAGCTCAGTGTTTATAGTGTAGAGTATATTGGAGAGCTCACTGTTAACAGATTCACCTTCTACAGGATCACAGACTATAGTAGTAGAGTGTATTAGAGAGCTCAGTGTTGACAGTGGTACAGTGTCAGTAGAGGTACAAGGATCACATTTCCCAAATGTACCCTGGAAGTTCAGTAATGTTCTCTTTGGGTACAAATTAGTATGCTTTCCTAGCAAAAAAGGTAAAGGATAATTATACAGTCAGTGAGTAATTTAGTAGGTAGACCTATACACCAGCTTGTTAATGCAAATATTTAATCCAATCATGTGGCAGCAACTAAATGCATAAAAGCATGCGGACTTGGTCAAGAGGTTCAGCTGTTGTTCAGACCAAATGTGAGAATGGGGAAGAAATGTGATTTTAGTGTCGAGAGTGTAGAGAGTTGCGTGATGAGGGAGACCCACCTTATGCAGGTTTACAGTGTACGGTGCTGGGTCCCAGGCCAGCAGGACCACATCCTTATACAGGGAGCTGGTGCTGAAGCGATGCTGCGGCTTAGCCAGGATCTGAAAGGGATTGAGAGGTGGGGAAGGTAAGCTGATCCACCTTCCCAGAGGGCCACAGATCCCTCTGCCCGAAAGCAATGAAGTTATGAAGGTAATGTTAATCAATTATGTGTGTGTGTGTGTGTGTGTGTGTGTGTGGGTGTGTGGGTGTGTGTGCATTTTCGTGACAGCTCTCACCTGAGAGTTGATGATGCGCAAGGTGGTCTTGTTACCGACGTCTTTCTCGTAGCCCTCCGTAGGCGCGGAATTGAAGCGGAGAACAGCGTCATGGGAATCTGAGGGAAACCAGGGGTCAGAGGGTCAGGATTCAAAATCTGCAGAGCAGAGAGGTGCTCCTTAAGTAGTTCAAACCCACGAGCCCTCTCACAAGTAGATTGAATAGAATTACTATGTTTGATTAGGAGATGCTTCTATGCATGGACAATTAAGAAAGAGCAACAAAGAAAGCTCTCTTCAGCTGAAAGCCTTCACGAGAACTGACTCATTGGAACAGTTAATCCCACAAACGACAACAAACTACATTATAAAAGTTCTCACGATCGGGGATGAAGATGTTTATTGAAAAACAGCAATCTGTACCTGTTGTACAACTTAATGTATTTACGGCACAGACAGAGGATGGCTGGGGTTTAACACACTTAATCTTCCTTAAACTGCCAGCCATTCTGCCAGCTGGCCAATCACAATGAAATTTTGAAATTATGCCATACCAACATAGTCAATGTGCAAGGCACAGAGGCAAAGTAAGAGCTTTGATCCTTCAGAAAGATAAAAAGAGCCTGGCAACTTTTCCTCTGAGTAATAGCCAGGGTGGAGGCACAAGGCAGATATAAATATTATACATAAAAAATTCCTGTTATCCTAACTCCAACACTAACAGTTTGTTTATTTCTCTACTGTGAGAGACAGTGAAGAGGGGTGTATGTATACAGTTTGGCTTTTGGGTTGTAACGATCCATCTTAACTAAAAAGAGCCTGGAAACTCTTCCTATATATAGCCAGGCAGCCCCAAGTGGATGAAAATATAAAAATAATTTTCACATGGTATTCTGTTTTTCTTCATTAATGGTTTCATGTTTTCCCATGCCCTCAAAAGTACACTATAGGCAAAGTACACTATAGGCTATAAAACCTTGAATTCCAAACAAACACCAAGTACTGAAATGTAAAGAGGTCAAGAAAAATGTCCACTATATTCCATCTTTATATACTATTCACTGTGTCCTTGAAAAAGTTCCATTCAACACATTTCAGAGTACTCTGCCACACAACACAGCATGCACACACACCCACACACACAGGAAAAGGTGAATATAATAATTGTTCAAATGATTATCTTCAATTTTAAGCAAAGGTTTCATAACACACATTCACCTAAATCCAGTTGTGAAGCAATCAATGTTTATTCTTGTGTCCACAGCAATGGCTCCACCAAGTGGTCAGGCCCTGTCTGAGGCCAGAATCATAGTGATCACATCAGTCACATCCCAGTCCTACCTGACATTGTAGTGCATGTTTACCAGGATCGTTCCAACCCAAAAGCAAAACCATATACACACACACTCCACAGTAGAGAAATGAACACTGAACCAACTGTTCGTGTTGGAGTTAGAATAACAGGATTCATTTGTGCGATACTTGCTTGTTAAAAATTCACGTATGAACACACACAAACACCTACATGAGGTATACGGAGAGGATGATGGTCACATCTTCTGACACTCGCATGCGTGTAACCGCAAACAAAAATCAATCCACACATTCTCTCCGCTGGATGCATCATATTAATGGATTTCCAAGCCATCCATCACTCAGCCCTCTGATGGACACATTTGCTGACCTTCATTGATTGAACATATGAATAGAAAAAATATGTCTCTTTAAAAAAGAATGGAACATGGTTTTTGCCAGTAGCTGCGAGACATCAATTTGGCAGTCAGTGAGTCACTCAGATGGTGTTCATCCGCTTGGGAATTCTATCTGCAGTAATTTAATTCACATTCTCCGAAAGGTCAATCATCACCAATATGCTTTGTTGTGTTTCTAAGGTAGGAGTCATCACGGTTTGAGAGAAGTGCTGAAATCTGGACCTGTATTCATACAACGTCTGAAAATATGGAGTGCGGACCTGAGATCACTTCATCATTTTAGCTCATATTTGACAAGATTACAATTAACCTTACCCTAGATGCGTGCTCCTACACTTCTTGAAGACTATTCCTGGTCTCATCCCGTATTTTGTTTTTGGATAATCAACACGATAAAAAAACTGGAACTGGGGACTGGAGTGGTGTGGGAGGGCTCCGCCATAACTGAGTGACTGAGTGACTGACAGGCAGGTCACCAACACCAGCGAAGCACTTTAAACCACAGTACAGAGTCTTGCTCAGGTGGTTGACACATGCAGCTCCAGATTTATATCCCTTTCACTTATTTTCGACAGTTTTGATATCATCCTCCTCATCCGACTGCGACTCTACGTCAGCGTTCTGTTTTCAGGAATGTGAGCCGAACGACAGTGACGCAGTGTGTGGGTAGAAAACTTCAATACCCGTCGCTTTTCTTGTGAACCTGCAGACGACATCCGCTCCGCTGGTCTGGAGTCAGATTAAATGCATTCCATTGCACCAAATGAGCAAAAAGCACTCATCATTTTCAGGTTCTTTAAAGGTCACTTAGCAGTGGCAGTTGGCACAACAAATCCGGGATCGTCACGTTCAGGTTCTTTAAAGGTAATTTAGCAACAGCAGTTGGCACAACAAACATATGATTTTTAGAGCTTGTGCATGCACTCTATTAGTTCCATGATGATGACTGTATGTGACCTGCTCTATCAAAATAAGTCACACAATGTTGAAATAAAATGTGGAAGGATAATAACAACAAAAAAACAACAACAACAATAATAATAATAATAATAATAATAATAATAATAATAATAATAAAGCCATAAACATGAGTATTAATTACAGGGAGTTTAAAATGCCTTAAAAGACTAACTAGCTATGCCCACCTCAGTGAGCACTTTATTAGGTTGTTAATGCAAATATGTAATCAGCCAATCATGTGGAAGCAACTAAATGCATAAAAGCATGCAGACATGATCAAGAAGTTCAGCTGTTTTTCTGACCAAATCTCAGAATGGGGAAAAAATATGATCTATATGACTTTTCACGCACAACAGTTTGCGGAGAATGGTGCGAAAACCAAAGAAACATAGAGTGAGCAGCAGTTATGCGGGCTGAAACACGTTGTTAATGAGAAGGGTCACAGGAGAAGGGCTAGTCTGGTCAAAGCTGGAAGGTGACAGTAACATAAATAGCCACACATTACAACAGTGGTATGCAGAAGAGCATCTCTGAACATCTGCATGTCAAAATTCTAAGTGGATAGGCTACAGTAGTAGAAGACCAATAAGTAAAACAATAAGTATAATAAATACCTATTAAAGTACTCACTGAGTGTATATTGGAATCTACTGCACTTGGGAAGCAAAATTGAGATTAATGGGTGCAATTGATAATATGCTCCACTAGAGGTCAGCAAAGACTACGCCAGGATTCACGATTCTTTCAACAGTCAGCAAGGGGGCAGCCTGTAGCCTCGGGGCTAAGGTACTTCATCAGGACCCGGAAGGTTGGTGGTTCAAGCCCCGGTGTAGCCACAATAATATCAGTGCAGCTGTTCAGCACTTGAGCAAGGCCCTTAACCCCACATTGCTCCAGGGGGATTGCTCCCTGCATAGTCTAATCAACTGTCGCTTGGATAAAAGCGTCAGCTAAATAATAAAGTATTATTCAGCAAACAGTCTTGCAGCTGGTACAATGAATAATTTATTGATGCATGGTTACAGTGTAACTTAGAAAACTAAGAGTAAAAGCACGATTGCAAATGTACGCTGAAAAATAACAATGCACAAATAAGCAAATGTCCCAAGTTCTCAGATCTCTGAGAACTTGGGACTGAGGGAGATAAAATTTGAATGTTATGAAAATGTCCAAGAGAAGAAACTACATGTGAAGTGGTCCAACTGCTTTAACATATTCAGAGAATGCAAACAGTGTAATCTGAAAATTCTTTGAAAAATCGTCACACATGATTCCTCTACTTTCAATTGCGGCCAAGGAACGTCATGTGTTTGATTAATTGCAGTTTCACGTATTTTAGCCACATAGATTTTCGGAAATATACCATCTCCTTAATTCCCCAAGTCCTGTGCAACAAATCATTTTTTCAGGTGTTCAACTGTGAAATAATTTTCTCAACGATGCTCAACAACTAAGAACTGAGCTCATTAATCTGAACTGCCCCAAATGTCGTTGTTTGTCCTTGACAAAGAGATATTTTTCCTCAGCACTGAACACGGTCATTCATCCAATTGTCTGGGTCCAGTATTTCAAACTCTTTCATCTAGAACCAGAATTATCTGGGTTTTGAAATCCCTTTTTTTGCTCTCCGAGATCAAATCGATCTCGTTGGTTTTGTGACGATTTTTCAAAGAATTTTCATATTACATTACATTACATTACATGGCATTTAGCAGACGCTCTTATCCAGAGCGACGTACAACGAAGTGCAGACCAAACACAAGTATAAGTGCGAAGGGGACCTGAGAGGACAGTACAGTTCCAAGTCCTAGTGTAAACATACAGATAATCAGAACCCTTGAAGAGTACAATCAACTAGGATCAGATAGGATCATTCTGATCCAGCTACCACAAGTATCAGTATTACAGAATTTATATTTGCAGTCTTTGGATCTGTCTCTCTGTTGGACAAAATAATGCAACATTTAATTAAGACAAACATTTTTCGAAACATAAAATGTGTAATTCAGTTGGCCTATTAGTCCGATTAATCTGAAGCAGTACACAATACATGGGCCAAATCAGTCTAATTTGAAAATGCAAAATTTCAAAATGCAATGCAATGAATAATAAAAAATAATTCTACAGTAACTACAATAATAAAAATGAACTTACAAAAACAAGACCTTGAGACCTTGAAGTTTTTGCTGATCAATCGTCCCTAGTTCAAATAATGGTTTACAACAATTCGGCAATTATTTTAGAATCAGAATATATTTTCAAATATATCTCAAAGCATTTTTAAGTCTTTCTTTAGACCCCTTTTAGTGTTGTGGGTTCTTCTTGAAAATATTTTATTGTCCATTTAGAATGGACATTGTTTTGGAAGAGTTTGTGTTAATGAATGTGCAATCACTGGATAAAACATTTATTAGAGATGTGCCATTTACCCCACATGTCCTACATCAATCTTAAATCCATCCTGAATCCGCCCTTTCAGTGGGATCAAGATTATCCACAGTATCAAACCTATCCTTATCTCCACCTTAGAATTCTGAAATACCCAAAACCAAAATTTGATGGAGAGAATCTAGATTCTATGCAGGGTGGGATTATACCTAATCCTAATTTTTAGGATCAGGATCAGAGTTTCTAGTTTTGAAATACTGGGCCTTGACGATATGGGTTCAGTATGTACTGTTGCAGCAACACAGCAATCTGGCATGCCTGGACTTGTTCCCTTGACAGAATCCACAGTATGGGCAGCACTCAAAGTCTTGTTTTCCTACTCTGCTTCCCCCAAGGTCAAACAGGCCCTGTTTTCCCTAATATTCACTGTGCTTTCTCACGCTTATTTCCAGAATTCTGGGCAATACTGCATAACACAGATGCAACATTGGATTGCATTGGCTGTAGAAACAAGATAAGTGTTGGCTTTTCATGAATCAAATTTCAAAGTATATTAATGTTCTCATTGGGTACAAGCATAAAACGGTACAAATTAGTTACATATAAACTCAATAAGCACTTCATTAGGTATTTATTAGACTCATTTTTTACTTATTGGCCTTCTGCTGCAGTAGCCTATCCATTTAAGAAGTGTGTTCAGAGATGCTCTTCTGCATGCGACTGTTGTAATGTGTGGTTATTTGCATTACTGTCAGCTTTGACCAGTCTGGCCATTCTCCTCTGACCTCTCTCATTAACAACACATTTCTGCCAGCAGAGCTGCTGCTCACTGGATCTTTTCTGTTATTCACACCATTCTCAGCAAACTATAGAGACTGTTGTGTGTGAAAATCCCAGGAGATCGGTAGATACTCAAACCACCCTGTCTGGCACCAATAATCATTCCACAGTCAAAGTCACTTGGTCTGACATTGGTCTGAAAAATAACTGAACCACTTGTCCATTTTTCATGCATTTATTTGCTGCCACATGATTGGCTGATTAAATATCTGCATTAACAAGCTGGGTGGCAGCACGGATGGTGCAGTGGGTAGCACAGCCGCCTCACAGCAAGGAGGTCCTGGATTCGAATCCCTGTCGGCTGGGGCCTCTCTGTGTGGAGTTTGCATGTTCTCCCCGTGTTTGCGTGGGTTTCCTCCGGGTACTCCGGTTTCCTCCCACAGTCCAAAGACATGCAGGTTAGGCTGATTGGAGAGTCTAAATTGCCCGTAGGTATGAGTGTGTGAGTGAATGGTGTGTGTGCCCTACGATGGACTGGCGACCTGTCCAGGGTATATTCCTGCCCAATGTATGCTGGGATAGGCTCCAGCCCCCCTGTGACCCTGTTCAGGATAAGCGGGTTCAGATAATGGATGGATGGATGGATTAACAAGCTGGTGTACAGGTCTACCTAATAAAGTGTTCACTGAGTGTATATTGATGACTATGCACCTAATGGGTACTGCCCCATTAACAAGCATTTGTACCTTTTTAGGAATGTTTTGTACCTGTCTCTGAGAGTGCAGCTAATTCTAACGCTGATTCAACTGCTGTTTGCATCTCTCTGGTCATAAAGTTTTATATTTTATGATGAGTTGCCAAAAATAATGCTGTGTCATTCACGCTCCAACAATGCATAAGGCATTCAGCACAGCATGGAAAGCAGGTGGGAGGGACTCATCCAGGCACAGTAAGCGCCAGGGTATGAACGTCCTCCCTCTCTTTAAACAAGGGCCAGTGTGGGTGCAGGTTTTTGTTTTAGGCCAACAATATGGTGCGTGACTCATTAACTAAGCGTCGTCTTCAATCAATCAACATTGCTGGGCTCAAACCAAAACCTGCACTCACTCCGGCCCGTGTCGGATAAGATTGGACACCCCTGCTTGAAATGGACTCGTTCACACACTTACATTGCATTAGAGTCATTTGGCAGATGCTGTTATCCAGAGCGACGCACAATAAAGTGCAAATCATGACCAGGGACAAGTGCGCTGACTAACTCAGAGCTGTTCCTTTGTGTTACACTGCATACAAACACACACACACACACACACAAACACACGTGCTTGCCACCCAGTTTCAGCAGCTGACCGAGGGTGGGTCTGTGCACTGAGGGAACCAGAGTCCAGATTGGAGAGTCCAGATTGCCTGTCCCTATGGCATGCCGCGTCTGGTTGTCGGTTTGTCTGGAACCCCCCCCCCCCCAACCACCCACCCTCCCTAACCACCCACCCTCCCTACCCAGCTGACAGATTGTCGTTGTAGCCTGAGGTTTCAACCGGTATTAGCCTGCACACACTGGGAATTACAGAAATCCTGTAGAACAGTTGTTAAACCTGTTCCTGGTTTTCATTTCATCATAATTTGGCACACCTGACTCTACTAATTAGCAGTGCAAAGCTCTAACTGTTGAATGAGGTTAACTTTATTAGGGTTGGAGTGAAAACCTCAGTATGGTAGATCTCCAGGAACAGGGTTGGTTACAAATGCTCTAGAGCTTGGTTAAAATGCCACTACTACAAGAATACTGTGCATTGCGATCAGGGAACACACAGAATTACGGGAATCCTGTAATATAGAGAGTGGTTGAAATGCCACTACGACAACAATACTGTGCATTTCAAAAATCTGGTGACTCCAGAATCATGGATTATTAGCACACAAAAATTACCTCCAGAAATCCCGCGGTCCCTTGAGAAACTCACCGATCTCCTTGCCCAGGTTGGAGTTGAGGATGGCCCCCGCGGAAGCGACCACCGCGCAGGTGCTGAACTGAGCCTGGTAGAGCTGCTCCAGGGGTCGGGTGGGCACGAAGCGGTCCCAGCCGAGCCCGGAGAAGGGCTGCTCGCTTCCGTCCAGGGTCCGAACGTGCACCTGCTTCTTCATCTCGCACAGCAGCTCCCGGCCTCTCAGCTGGGTCTTGCGGCGCCCCCCGTAGACGGCGCGGTGCTTGTTCATGTTCACGTAGTTCTTCTGGGCCCTCTGCAGGTGGACGCTGAGCATGCGTGCCGAGACGTCGCCCTTCCACAGCTTGCGGATCACCGACTTCTCCTTGGAGAAGTAGAGTTCCTCCGGGTCCTCCTCCTTGGGCCTCTCCTTGACGCTCTGGCGCGTGGTCTTGCTGGTGCGCATGGTCTTCCTGGCCTCCTCCCCCTCCCCCGCCTCCTTCCCTGAGTTGGACCGGGGAGCCGGCACGGTCAGCGGGCCTCTGGCCGCATTCGCCGGCCGCGGGGGGTCCGGTTGAGAGGCGGGGGTGGGCCGGCTGTCGGCCTGGATGGAGGTGAGGCGACGGGTCTCGGCGTGGGACTCCTGAGACTGCTGGAGGGAGGTGGGCTGCTCTTCAGAGCGCCCGTCCATGCTGTAGGCGAAGAGCGCCAGGCACAGAAGGGCCCAGGCCACAACGGCCGCCAGAAACACATGCTTCCTTTGCTTCATCTTCATGGTGGGGTTTCCCCCCCCCGCCACAGAACCTGGGCCGGCCCAGGAGGTGCCAGGGGCGGGGGGCAGGACAGGCTCTGGGAACACAGAACACCCCAAACAAGCATGTAACACAGCCCAAAAAAAGCATCCCTCAATACACAGCTCCATGTGCGCCAGTTCTCTGTGCCTCTCTGTTTCCAGACTTAAATGTTTCTCTCTCTCTCTCTCTCTCTCTCTCTCTCTCTCTCTCTCTCTCTCTCTCTCTCTCTCTCTCTCTCTCTCTCTCTCTCTCTCTCTCTCTCTCTCTCTCTCTCTCTCTCTCTCTCTCTCTCTCTCTCTCTCTCTCTCTCTCTCTCTCTCTCTCTATATATATATATATATATATATATCTAAGGCAGGGGTCGGCAACCCTGGTCCTGGAGAGCCGCAGGGTGTGCTGGCTTTCGTCTCCACCTTAAAATAAGCAACCGATTCAGACCCAAGAAACCAGGTGAGGTGAGTTAACTGTGCAATCAACAGCTTTCATTGATCAATTAATGCCAAGTAACAACGAAAGCCAGCACACCCTGCGGCTCTCCAGGACCAGGGTTGCCGACCCCTGATCTAGGGCTTCACTCTTTCTTTATTGATCTCTGCTTTATCTCTCTTCCTCCCTCTGACTATGGCATATTTCTATTTGCTGTCCTCTCTCTCTCTCTCTCTCTCTCTCTCTCTGTTTTATGAGAAACTATTTCCTCTTCTATGGTTACATGTTATCGTCCAATAAATTAGAATTTCCAAAATGTACTGCTGGACAGATTCATACTGGTAATTTTGCTACATGCAAAGATAATGCGTGCAGTGGGAACTTTTTTATTTTTAGATTGGTATATTTTTCCACATAAGAGCCACATAACATTAATATTTCAAAATGATTAAATATGAGTGAAGTTGTGATACGGACAAAATAGGGGTTTATTATTTTCACCTGGTGCTCATTAGTGCCAACAGGGTGGCTACCTCCAGAAGGTATTTAAAGCCCTCTTTGACCATCGGTCGATGCTTTGGTGTCACTGTTCGCACTGCCACCAAGCTGGTAAGCACACGGTAGACTCACGGTTAAATGAGTCAGGTATTGTGCTGGTTCTGGGTTTTGAATTTAAAAGAAAAAACAAAACGAAAAAAAGGTAAGGAAGGTGTTCTGCTCGTTGTGTGTGTGTGTACACTGCGAACACCTTCCTGTAGATTCTTTCATTTTCTTTTCTCTTTTGTTTTTGGCTCGTGTGAGTCTGTGGGTGAGGGACGTTGTCCCCGGTATATATTTTGGTTTGTGCGTTTTCCGGAGCTGCGACTCACGGTTGTTTATTTTGTTTACCTAGTCTTTTTTACTAGGTTGTACTTTTATTTTGGGGATCCCCGGTCCGGGGTTTCAGGGCTCGCCTTTTAGCCCTCTTTTTGGTTGTGTTATTCGCCCTGGTTTTTAAGGGTTGCTTTATTTTCATTAGCCGTTTTTTGGGGCTATTTTCTTTATTTGGTCGGAGCTGTCTCCGAGTTGTTTTCGTGTCCTCGACCTCCCTGGGTTTAGTGGCGGACACGTTCGCGTGCCCGCTTACTAGGGATTACCCTTAGTCGCGCGTGCTCTCCGCCATTCCTCAACCTCATAAGCCTATGCTCTAGGGACTGTTGAACTAGTCACTGTTAACCCCCATCCTCAAAAAACCTGGTTTAAATCATACAGCTCTGATAGATGCCATTTTATCAATAACTACAGATCCCATACAGCCCCAGTGTTCCATGGTGTCCCCATATGAAATATTATATCGCTTGTCACTTATCCATGCATTTATCGCTTCTAGACTTGACTACTGCAACAATATTCTTTATAGCACTTCATCCAAAAACCTCAATAAATCACAATATGTCCAGAACTCTGTTGCTCGACTGCTCATTCACTCTCATACCAGAGATCACAAAACACCTGTTCTTGGATCCATTGGCTACAAGTCAAACAAAGAATACACTTGAAAATACTGCTTACCACCAAAAAAGTCCTTAACATCCTTGCCCCCTCATATCTTGCTGACCTCCTCCATCGGTACACCCCCATCCGAAACCTTAGATCTGCTGATGCTAAACTCTTCTTCTTCTAAAAATCTCTCCCCAACAACATTCAAAAAAGCACTCACCTTAGAACTCACCTCTTCAAACTTGCTTGTAATGTATGTATATATTTTTTAAACCTTGTTTTTACCTTTTGTATTATTAGCAAAAAACGAAATAAAAAAGTACCATTTAGTCTCACGAAAGAGCAGATATCAGGAAGTAAAGCCAGATGTGAATTTTGTGACGCCTAGCAAACATGAACTTGAACAGGACTAATATTCAAAGTCATGTAAAAATATTAAAATTAGCCAGCGACTGTTCAATGTCATGTAAAAATATTAAAATTAGCCAGTGACTGTTACGTATATGATATGCAGTGGTCTCAAACTCAGAGCCATGGAAGGCTGTGTTTATATAAAGCCTCAGATCTTCATATCATATAAAAAAAACATAAGTGGATTCAACATTAAAATGCGTGATGTTTCATTCGGGTAATCCTGATGAATTCATGCTTAATTGGAGTTGAATATGAATGTCATAAAACATAAACAAAGTTTGCTATAAACAGGGTGTACAAGTCATAGGTTAGACATCCGCTGTTATGATTCACCTCTCTTTACATTACATTTACATTGATTTATTAGAATGTTTGGCACATTCAAAGAACAAGCCGATTTCTTTGGTGAGGTCGGTTCTGACTGCTTCTGGGTTTGTGCAACGCACTGCAGCCAGAACTCAACACGCAGTTCTTGTCCAATTACAGAACACGATCAGGTTCTTTCCGTCCTCAGCTTCTTCGAGACTGGCACAGGACAGTGTAAACATATTGCTGTTGCCCTCCTTGGTAATTCCAGACATTCCACAACATCTCTCCTATAATTTTATAACTTTGCCTCCAGTTTTATGTCAAACCGTTTTTGTTTTACCTGTTCCATAGTACGTGGAACTCGACTCGAGACAGAGTTTAAAACAACAGCAATATCTCCAGTGTGTATACTAGGGGTGCAACGAATAGTCGACGTAGTCGACTAAAATCGATGACCTAATTAGTTGCAAACAAATTTAATTGTCGATTTGTTGGTTACATCATCACGTGTTTTTCGCACTGACTCGGCATTACCTGCTTTATTTCCTGGTTTATTTCCTCAGAACTGGAGTGGTTTATTCTGCTTATTCCACAGCTACTCACCAAATAAATAATTCTGCCCTTATTTTGAATTCCTATTTTATTATTTTGACAGAAGAGTATTATGGTTATACATGTGCACATCCACAGAATATAGCTAGATCCTTGCTAACTAAATTTTAAAATGTTTTTATACGGTTTTAAAACGTCGGCCATTCGTTTGAAAAAAACTTGTGTAACTATATGCTATGCTAACTGTATGCTAACGTTACCGTATTTTTCGCTGGAGTGTCATGTGATCACCTGGAAGGGTGGCCGCCCATAAACCTCTCTGCATTCAAAGGTGGAGTTTGAGCGCCCGTTACCTTCTGGGAAACACAGGCTGGAGAATCAAGCCAAACACATCCAGTGAAGTCACTGGACATGTTTGCCCTGAGAAGTTTTGCCCCATATTTAGGAAACAGCTATACTGACAGTGATTTTAAAAAGTCCTACACACATAATTTAAGCACTTATTCAAAATAATAAATATTAATAATGAACAAGCATGACAGTGCTCCTTTAACCAGGAGATTATGTAGGTCAACCAATTACAATCCAGCTTTTCCTCACTTGTTTAAAATCCTCACTTCACCACTGCTGACGAGTTACAAGTTGTTCAGTAGCCTACAACAAAACATTGACAAAGAACATTTATTCTGTTGAAGTAAAAAAATATATATATTATATTAGGCTCTATTACTTTTTTCTTTTTTGGTTAACTACAAGCCATACAATTTCTGTCAAAGTATGGCTTGCGAGCCATGCAACTAGAGGTTCTCAATCATTGGTGTAGGGACAATATTTGTATGTGTGGGTCTGCGTGCTTGTGTGTTGACAACTGGAATGGCAGGATGCGTTTATTACTTACCACAGCTGATACCCCTACTTCTTTGAATCCATTTGGCTAACAAATATCGGCAAGGACCTACAAAAAAAAGAAGATTAAGCACAGACACACAGACAGCAGGACACACCCTGTTCAGGATAAGTGGGTTAGGATAATGAATGAATGAATGATAGTTTCAGATGCCACAGAAAAAGTGTCCTGTTTAGGTTCTTGCTTTTAGCTACAGATTCACCTCAATTAGGCCTATGTCTATTTTGATCTTGATCTTTTTTTTCCAAAGGTATTAGGGCTCAGAGGCTAACTGCACATTTAGGAACATATCTTTGTTTGAACTGAATAAAACAAGTTGAACAAGGAGTATATAAAACCTCAAAATATGCAAATGCACAGCATACAGTTGAATGATTTATGATATGTAAAAAATACAGGAAATACAGGATTCGTAAGGGGTACAACGTTGATAAACTATGTGCATGAAAAATTGTTCATTGATAAATGGGTGCCCATCTGTCTCTACTCCAGAATAACAAAATGGCCTGAGATTACTAACCAGTCATAATCCTGCATGACCAAGCAGTCAACATGCAATCACTTTCATTTTATAACCAACATTATTTTTCAATACTCTGCATCTTCAAATGTCCTTTTTATGTCAACCTTTTTATATCAAAACTGCGGACGCAGGGCAGTACGGCACACTTACGTATCTAAACTACCAATAAATGCAGTGTGTTCTAAAGAGTCAGAGGATTCTCCATGCAGTGAGGAGTAGATTATGGACGGGGGGTGGAGCTTGGGATCCTGGTTCTGCATGCTTTTTAACCAGACCCAGAGCACAGGGCTTCCCACATACATAGAGACCACAGAAGAGCCATTTCCCCCAATCAAGACGGCAAAACAAGCCATAATGGGCAGCAGGGAAGAGTAATCGAGACAATTGAGCCCAATGACACAAACCTGATAGCTTAACACAGCACGCTGAGGCTCCACTGGGGCCGACTGATTTCACTGCCTCTTTCATGGAATCAGTTAAGCAATCAGTCGATTTTTCTACAGCACCAAATACAGCCAGGATGTTGCACTGCCACTTCCCAGTGGACGTATTCCAGAGGGAATAAGAGAAATTGAGCTAACGTGGGAAGAAATGACTAAAAAATGTCAGAGCTGAATTGCAGGAAAATGGTGGGCAACTACACATTAAACAAAGAAAGAGACACATGGCAAATGATCAAGTGGGATTCTACAGAATGTCTGTGGCTGGGTCCCTTGACACATTGAGGTCATAACAGGACATTGTACCGATTCTGAGAAACCGCACACTGAGCCAAAACTGTCGTCCTGTGAGGATAAATATATAGAAAAATTATGCATGAATGGATAAGATATGGGCAAAGGGTTTGGATCCCGGGTGTCCAGACAAAAGGTTCTCCAGACTTGAGGCACACACACATCCCAGCTGTTCAAAGCCCAGAGAAGAGTCAGACTCAGGAACCTTCTCACTCAGCTAACAGGGAACGTTATGATGTTATGAGAACATTCAGTACTATTTTCTATAGGTTCTAAGAAGGTTCCAATGTAACGTTACAAAAATAACGTTCCTGGAAGGATGTTTTACTTCATTGTGTTTTTAGAATATTGCTCACATAATGGCCCCCAGATAATGTTCATGCAACGTTCTGATTTAACAACATTTTGCTTCACGTTTTCAGACTGTTGCTCGCAGAACGTTCCCCAGTTGCTCCAAAAATAACAGGAAATGTTCGGGTAATGTACAAGAAGTTTCATGACGTTAGTTCAATGCTGTGAGAACATTAAGTAAAGTTACATAAAAACATTCTAAGAACTCCCAGAAATCTTGACAAATTGAATGTTCTGGGAACTAAAACAAACCTTCAGAAAACATCCAAAGTACCTAAAATTGTTAGCTGAGTAAGAACACCGATAAAGAAGGGAGTGTGTGCACAGGCACACACGCTCACACACAGGCACAAACAGACCACTAAAAAAGCCCTCAAAAATGCAAACTGACAGTTACTTCAAGGAGTTTTCAGGATATTTTTCTGTATGTTTTAAGAACGAACTTCAACATCTCAACCCCCTAAGGACAAAAAGACAATAAGAGAGAGAACAAAAGTTGTGACAGAGAAAGAGGCCAAGAGGCAGTATGAAAGCAAAAGTAGTAAAGTACAAGAAAAAGCAATAGACTCCACCCTTGATTATCCATCCACATCCAGAATTTTCTTTAGAGTGTCATTATGGAAGCTTGCAGAGCCCCATTCTGATCAGAGCAGTGTTCACATTAAATACAGGGGAACAAGTCATGGAGGTGTCAAAGCTCTTTAATAAACAGCCTATATTTCTGCTGAGTGTGTTCAACCAGACATTTACAGTAATTCCTCGCCCATTTGACTGAGCCTACACACCTTTAAGGAGATTAAACGTCAAAGCTGTACAATGTGGGTCACTGGGAAGTGAGCCGCTTACTTCATGACGCCAGCAGAGGTCAAAGGTCACAAATCGCAAGTCAGGCACCTCCCCACCCAGGGAGTTTTTTTTAAATATTAAAACTCCTTTCAACTGACTACTTGTGTCTCCTCACTGTTGTACGTCACTTAGTAACTGCAGGACACCATTATCTTCAGTATCACAGTGGTTTCAGCCACTTTTTAACCTTGCAGGGATATTTCACTTTGGTATAAGTCATTTTGTGGATTCTAACTAATTGTATTTGCATAGCATGAATACTAGCAACATTAGCTGTCCCTGAAGATACTGAAATACAACAAGCCGTTGTTTGATTAATTTTGTTGATCAAACTTGGGTTCGAACTTGGGTCTCCAGGGGAAGAGATGGCAACACGAACCACTACAGATTAATTATCAGAGAGCAGCTAAGCCCTTAGAACTCTCCAAGAAAAGTTTGTAGAATAGGCATAAAATTTAAATTAAATGTTGCAACAACTCCACATGATGGTCACACAAACACCCATGCTGAAATACTATAGTTGCAAGACACTCAGTTAAACTGAGTGTTGATGCTTCCAGTTGAGCAATTGGTGCAATTATAATGAAAGATGATTGTGATTGTGATTGTCCGTCAATTCGCAACTGGATAATGTGCTTTTCTAAACTTTACTTTGCCTTTGGTCCACAATGCTGATTTGTGGTACAATTATAAATGGCAACAATTTATGCTTGCTTGCAGTTATCAGAGAGCAGGTGCTGAATTCTCGGAGACTCCCAGAACTTCCAGGAGAATCCTGGACCTTCCGGGAGAGGTGGGATGTAAGATACCGAATGTTCTGGCCAGGAACAACAGCTCAAATCACATTTCTCATTTCAAGATGCACTACATGCAACGTACAGAATACACAATCGCAAGGAGTCTATGAGGGATCATGATATTCCAGAGAAACCTTGGCAGAAGTTAGGATCAGACATAATGTGATTTGAATTCAGAGGACTACCTCATTCTAGCTGAGTACTATTAAAACATCATAGAAGTAAAGAAAGTAAATAACATAAAGAGCCAGATCATAATACAAATATGTGAGCAACAACTCGACATGGCCTTTCACAAGTGTTTGAATGTAATGCTAATGGAACAGCTTTTGCCTTAGCCGATTTTGGCATCTACAGCAATGAATATGGGTTTAGACATGTCAACTCTTCACAAACAAGACCCACGGCTAGGGAATTGCTCCAACTAGAACCCATCAAAGGCACTGCAAACCATCTGAAAAACAATCAAGCAAAAGAACAAAAGAGAAACATAACTATGACAGAACTGGAACCAGGAAATGAGGCACAACTGCAATAATATCCACACTGGAGACCAGCAAGGGTTATCTGTCCCCACCATTCATATTTTAAATCTCACCTAAAAACTAATCTTGCTTTTAACTCCAGGTGGTCGTTTGGTTAATTTGTTGTTTTGCGTGAATTTGTGTGCAGTTTTTTCCTTCTATATTGCCTATATTGTGCATAAATATATTGTCTTATTTGTGTGTATGTGTATACTTGGAAAGAGATGCTCCTGTTGAGTTTTTCTAATGTAAATTGCCAGCACATTGATGAGCATAAAAGATTAAAGCTAGAGAGCTCCATTATATCACGGTGAACTGTATCCGAAAAGTTAAAATCTGAAAATAACGTAACACACTTTAATTTTAATTTTTGGGTGAATTGGCCCTTTAAGAAGACACAAGAATCAAGATCAAGAATTGGTGGTGCAGCAGGAGGAACAAGTGCCCGCAACTGCACATAAAACAACAAGATGGCGAAATGAAGCAACACTCAAGGACAATCAAAAAGGAAGAAAATACAGAGAAGTGACTTCTAAAAAACATTAATTCATAAGCAATAAATGCATAATTGGTCAGTGACTGCAACAGGCTAGCGTAACAATGCCCTTAAGGGGGGAAAATTTAATGATGTAGTACTAATGCCACAACACTAGGTTGCATTAGCAATAGAGTAATTGAGGTAAACTCATTTAGCACAGCTGTCTTCTTTCAGAAAAATTGACAACTGAGGCATTCTTTTTTTTCAACAGAGATCAAACTTAAACATTTTGTTAACAAAAGGGTCGCCTTTCTCTCGCAAGGTAGGTTGAGTCGTAAAAACTGCAGTAAAAGTGCATAAAATACACGAAGGACGACAAAAGATGACAACACGCCAACATGAAAAACACCGCAGGTCGCCACAGTGCAGCGCCCCGGAAGTGGTTGTTTATGACGGGTTTGTCATGTGTCCGCAGAGCTAAAGCCAATTTGGAGGTGCACGAGCACTGTGGGTACTTATTCCAGCAGGGGAGAACTCACAAAACAAAGAAACACAAGTCAAACTGAGCTACAGAAAATAACAACAAAAAAATGGACAAAACCCAGGAAAAACTGCACACACATAGAGGGAGACAGAGAGAGACGTTAGAGAGGTGCCGCAAGGAGAGAAGGATATCCCCCAATCTGTTTTGGTCCGTTGTCCTTTGCCGCCTGACCTCGTCCTCACCCTTCCCAGTGGCGACTTTAAAAAGCTATATCCACACCAGTAACATGACCAGAAACATCCTTCAAACTGTCACCGCAGGGCGAAAGATGGCTGCCAAATACTAATGTAAAAGACACTGTTTTCAAAAAAGCCTTATGAGCAAAACTGCAGATGGAAAGTAAGAGTGGGCAGGAGGACACAGACAGGGGCATGATCTCAAAGCACTCTAACCAGGGGGAAATTAAGGGATCCCTCTTCTCCAAGCACAGATCGTGTCTGTGGACATCTGAGGAGGGAGCCACAAATAATTCATGCAATCCTTCTGCCTCCTCTGGAACTTTTTTACGTTTAGAACTTTTTTACGTTTAGAAAAATAAAAACAAATAGCTATTCACAGATTTAAAGAGATAAGATCAGTCAAAAAAGTCTGAGCAAAAAAAAAAAGGTAAGTAAAACACTTAATTCTCAGACCTCATTACATTACATTACATTAATGGCATTTGGCAGACACTCTTATCTGCACGCTTATCCAGAGCGACGTACAGTTGATTAGACTAATGCAGGAGCCTGGAGCAATACAGGGTTAAGGGCCTTGCTCAAGGGCCCAATGGCTGTGTGGATCTTATTATGGCTACACCGGGGATCGAACCACCGGCCTTGCGGGTCCCAGTCATGTACCTTAAACACTACCCTACAGGCCGCTACATACCTTATGATAAAATAACTTCTGTGAACAATGTGCACATTGCAGATCGTGAGAAGGCGATGCCTTCAGTGAGGGAGAAGGTGTGAGGTTACTCCAGGTCAGAAGCTGATCTCTCTGACCGAATGTCGTCTCACACAGATGGCTGTCACAGCATGTCTGGGCTGTGCCCAAACTCTGGGGGGGGCAGAGTCTCTGCAGGAACAAACAGACTTGAAAAAACAAGAGAGAATGAGATAACGGGACCGGAAGATTGTTCATCACCTTGTCCTACAGACATGGGGAGCCTGAAATCTGAAGGGTTCCCTTACTGGCGTACACTGAGCCCAGTCTCATCTTGCTTGTATGGACAGGTTAAAACATAATTAATTATCTGTAGTTTTATTCTTCACTCCAGAAGAATGAAGTAACTTGCAGTGGCTTGTTTGTTTAGAGCGCAGTAAAGTGTCAGAAAAACCTTAGGGCACCATCTCGGAGGGGCGTGTCACTCCACCCCTTTCATCATTTGATCTTTTAAAACATATGGGGGAGCAAAGATCAAACACATTTCTGCAAGTATATTAACCCATTTCACTATAAATGTGTCAATATCTCAAAAGGTTGTAACTACATAATCAGTTGGATATTTGGTACCTTAAATATGTCTGTATCAATTAATAAAAAAAAAAACCATATTTCTACCAAATTAAAGAAATTAAAGAAATGCACTCTGTTTAATACGAGACCTTTTTTTTGGACTCTGAGAAAGACATTGTTTGACATTGAAAGTCACACATTAAGCAGAGTGCATTTCCCTGTTCCACCGTCTCTTATTTCGAGCTTGTCTCTTGGAAGTTTCCAGGTAAGGAGTCTCAGGCATAAAGGTACTTCAAACTACAAGCACAGCAAATCCACTGTATACACAGGAAACATACAATCTCAAACAAGATCTATCCGTAGAACAGAGCTGATTCTAGTTTGTGTCTGCATTTCACAGTACTCAGGAGTAATCCAGCAATGATGTTTAGAGCAAATTAGTCCATTTAGTCCATGGGTAATTGAACAAAAACACTTTATGATATTTGTTTCCACTAAAAAAAGTTTCACTCGATATGAAAGATTTTAGTCCGCTTTCATTGTTCAGTGGTTGACCTATTCACTGATGCACCGCAAGAGAATATAAGGGTTGACTTGCTGCCTCCAATTGCAAGCCATACCTACAGAATGATTTGATTCTTCAGAATTAACTCACCATTAGGAAAAGCTGGGTGGTTTATAACCAGAATATCAACCCAGTAAGTATCATACATTCACGAGACTGACAAGTTTGGCTATGAAAGAAAAAAAAGAGAGCCATCACTGGAGTGCATGTATAAACACAGATGAATGTGTCACACCAAAGGCCCAAGGCTCTGTGTATACCACCATTACAAGCCCAGCATAGGTTCAGAATAATTTATACTATACCAGCATCACAGGGCCCAGGACACTCTTGCTGCAGAAGAATACCAACTGGACTGTGGGTTTCTTTCACTGGGGCAGTGAGTGTTGAGTTTAATCAATGGTCAGAGACAGTACAAAGTATGTGCACATATGAGTATCAGCAGTCATGTGTTTGTACTTTAGCAATCTGGGGGTCATTGTACTGTACGTTGTTCTTCCCCTTTGGTCATCCTATTATTTGCTTTATTGATACATTATCTTACCGATGCCTTCTGCTGTGCCATAAAAGCTAATATTATTATAAGATAAATATTAGTCTCAATGAAAGCTTTTCATTGGCATGTAAAATTTAGCATGAGTGACTTTCAAACAAACAAAGAAAATGAGCAATGTATGGATCTCTTTTGACACATAGGAATCAAACTGATGCCGAATTATCAGTGATTTTGCAACTCACAGAGTTTTCTTTCTTCAGCAATCAGAAAATCCTTTATGTTTACAGTTATTCACCTTTTGTCTGTCCTATTTTTAATAACAAAAGTGTATATTGTGGTGATAGTCGTGTGTAAGTATGCCTTTGAGACAAAAAGATTTTGTAACAATATTTGTCCAAGCTCCAATTTAATCAGCTTCCTGGAGAGCAAGGTCATTACAGCCAGTGTGAACCCTTCAAAGTTAATAAGAGGGAAACATACGAGCCATTTGAAATTAGAAAGCTAAAACTCATCATCTTAGATATGATCTCCGTTTATACTGCCGAGAGGCGAAATCGATAGAAAAATATTAGCGCCAAATAAATTAACAATGACCTGCTGTGTCTTTCTCCATCTCTACAAATCATTCCATTACAGTGACTAAAGATACAGCTTTGTGTGATTCTTACCTTTAAAGGTCAATGGCAAGAGTACATTTCATGGCAGGTGTCCAGTCTAGAGAGAGCAAATTACTTTCATTTCTTTTCATAAAACATTCATAATCCACCTGATAACAGATTATATTACCAGTCCACACGAAAGCACCACTGCGGCATAAAAAAACCAAGCATAAATCTCACAGACACAGAAACAGAAATATGTGACACCAGACAAAGATTGTCCACAGCAGTGCATCCACATGAGTGTGATGTTTTTTCTCTCTATTTGCATTAAGAAAAGTTGCCTTCAGCCTCTCCTGGCCTACTGGTCACACAGAAAACCTCACAGCTTTACATAACTGTCCTGGCTCCACTTTTTTATCTCATGAGCCGCATTTCTAAGTTGCGAGATGGCCCAGCATGTGAACCACGATAGCCTGCCTTAATCTGCTCTCCTAGGCAGGCGGAGAGGCCCCAGGAAGCCTAACTTAAAAAAAATTGACCTCAAGCTAGATTGGCTAACAGGTTACACACACAACAACTGCTGCTACAACCACTCCATCTCCCCTCTCAAAGGATAAACAGGCTCTGCGGCATCACAATCTGCTACTTCACTGGGATGTCTGTCCCAACACTGCTTTATCTAAAATATAGTAGAAGGCTTTCCCTCAGTTCACTTGGTGATAGCTATGATGGCAGAGACTCAGGTCTAGACCTGTTTTTTATATAGATCTAGATCTGCCCAGCATAACTGCCCTGGCTCACTCACTCCCCGGTCAGCCTGAGCATGTTCATCAATGACACATATTTACTGAGAATGTCAAAGCTCAAGACTAAGAGGGGCCAAATGTTCTGATAAGTTAGCCTCGTGTGCAAAAAGAGAAAATAATTCCATGGTGACAGTGAAGTTGGTATACAAGTCACCAAGTACTATAAGGGAATGCACACACTGGAAGCCTGTAAAGATGGACACACCAAGGTAGTTAGTACGCAATTATGCTGAATTCAGCAGGAGAAATATCATAACGTTCGTCAACAAGGACATCAACCAACTGGCGTTAGCTGATGGACATGAAAACCGCCATCTCATAACGGTTCCAAACATTTTATTTTGGTAAGCATATTGTTTAGGCTCTTACGGCATTGTTCTTACTTCACAGCCTCATCTTGACTGTTATAAGGCTGGTCCTTATGTGAGCAGCATGGCCGGATGACAGCAGGAGGAAGCATACGTCACACATTACCCCAATACGAGCCCCTGCACTGGCTGCCAGTGAAATTTTGAATCAATTTAAACATTTTATTAATTACCTACAAGGCATTACATGGTTATTATTATTATTAAATGCCAATAACATTCCTAAAAATCAAGACTAGATACTAAACGCTTTCTTATACCTGCACTCAGGAAGCGATTTAACAAATTAAAGGAACAGTCCGCACTTTAACGTCATAATCATTGTTTCAAATAATTTCAAATCCAATGTACCAGAGTACAGAATCAAAAGAACATAAACTGTACTACTGTCCAAATACTTATGGACTGCACAGTACAACATTTTTTATGAAGTAATATTCTTCCCTCCGTTGAATAAATAAAAAGCTTCATGGGAATTATCTCTCTCTCTCTCTCTCTCTCTCTCTCTCTCTCTCTCTCTCTCTCTCTCTCTGAAATACCTGGCAAAGCACCAGTTTGACCTTCATGGCAAATCGTTCTCCAGTAAATAACATAGCGGACCCCCATTTCAATGACATCCTTTTTAACTCAGGATAATAGAGTGCTGAATGCCTTAAATGGATCCCTCCCAGGAGCAAGGTCTTTCAAAAACGGAACACTTCAGTAGCATACAGATTGAGGATACAGGCTGTCTTACCAAGTCTGGCAAGCGTGAAACCTTCTAGCACTATAGGGGCACTTAAGTCAACCCCCACAACAACGACAATAAAACAAAAGGTCAAACGGAGCTGGGAGTTTGTGAGCACATTTAATGAGGGTTATGTCACTGTGCTTGGAAACTTAACATGGCCTGCAAGTGTGGACGCCCATGTTAACATGGTAATCCCTCCTTCCCCTGAGTTAGTGCACTGCTGTTGTAGCTGAAAGTAGAAGGCTTTTCGGCATGCACAAATTATAAATTGTAAATAGCCACAGACACAGGTTCAGAAAGTCATAATCAGATAACTCTTTTCTTGTCTTTTTCTGCTGCACAGTGCCACACAGATTGAAGCACTGACCTAATTACCACAAACCTTCTGTCACACCAAGTGGCTAACAGGATTTCAGCTAATTAGCTGAACATACGCTGTGTCTGTCAGGTCGTGGGCCGGACTGCCTTTTTGAGGCATGTTTAAGTGTGACTCTTTTACATGAAAGCCCTGGTGAAAGTAAACATTCTCTTCTCCTCTTGGACTGCTGGAATACTGCCGTGTGTCACTGATACCAGTTGTGTGTATCCGTGCAACTGGACACAGCCTCACTACCTTTTTTTTTTTTACAGTTCTAGCCATTGAAAGTCATACCTGAAATGTTTCTGCATGTGTCTGTCTATATGTCTGTGTTTTTTTGTTTGTGGGGGCACGGTGGCTAACCACATTATTTTCCAGAGTTTGATCACATGATCAGTCCTGCTACTTGAGGATATGTCAGGTGTGTAGCCAACACTGAAGACCACAATCAGTTTTATACATTACCTCCCACTCCCTGTACAGTCTTTGTAAAAAGAAAGTATTAATTTATATCGATTTGATGCTCACTTGAGGAAAAGCACAAAATAAAATTAAAAAACACAAAATAGACATCTTGCACATACGTTTTGGCTATGGCTTCTTCACTGTGCAAGTTCAAAGCTTGTGACATTCTACCAAGCCAGGCAAGTTCAATGGCAATCAATTAAAGCTGCCAGCTAATCTGTGGATGACAATTTCTGTAAGCATCAGGGTTACTGGAGGCATAGAACAATGATATTAAGGGGTAGTTAAGGGGTAAATATGTCCATGAGGCACCACAGCAGAAGACAGGCAGCATCAGGCAGAGTTGTTCATAAATATGAATGGACATCCATAGATACAGACACAGAAGTATTAGCGTCTGTACATGTACATGTACATGTACAATTGTACATGTTTTATTTTAAAATGTAAGATGTTGCTTGATTCCATTGAATCATATATAAAGCACACTACTTCATGTTGGGAAATAAAGCATATGTCGACATGTATATGTATTATCTTTTACAGTACTTTTTTGTGCATATTTATGAAGGGTGCCAATAATTATAGACCTGGCTGTATGTCACCCATAATTAATAACATAACACTGACCTCTTATGATTGAAAAAGAAAATGTATCAAATGAACCAAGGCTACTTAATGTAGTCTTGGTTTATTAAGCAACACTTGGTGTACCTATAATTTGTAAATCAGCCCTGAAAGGTGCCAGCGACTTGGCGGTAGCTTTGCATGGACAATTACACATGTAGGATAACCAGGGGTTCACTACCAAATATTTATTTGAATCATATTCTTTTCCATAATTAATTTCATAGTACAAGGTATTGTCCACTTCATAGTAACGCACGTTAATTCCAAAAAATAAAAAAAATCCATCTTATTCATCAAAGAAATAGCCCGCAATTATCTAATGTGTTTTGCTGTAAATTACACCAAATTATTCACAAATTACTTGTGAGGCCCTGAGGTGTTGGAGAATGTTTTATATATATTTAAAAAATGAGACAGCTTAGGTGTTTTACGAAATAATATTTATCCCTAGCTTTCAGTTCGTGATGCGACCCGTAGTGCTCCAAAACTAGTGCGGACATCATTATCGACACCGTTTGAGTTATACTCCTGCTTGAGTACCCAATTTAAAGAAAGCTGGCTGCTGCCTTTACAATGTAACTTGCGGCCATTCGCGATATGGGATAGCAAATTCTCCTACACACAGGCTATGTTATATGCTGTTGTTAATGTGTTAATAGGGTCTGAACCAAGCTTCCCATTTATCACAGTTGCAATAGGCTACTGGTTTTCTCTAAAATTAGGTTATGCTCATTGCATTTAACCAAACAGTCTAATAAGCGACTGACCTTTGTTTTTCATTTACTTTGAAGATTACATCACATTCTGTATTTTACGGGTGCTCATCGTCTAAGTAGTCGTTTACACACGCACACACACACACACACACACACACACACACACACATCAGTGGCGTTAATTGCAACATGAGGATTCAACATCTGGGTAACAGTCCCGAAGACTCCACCGTCCGCTATCTAGCTAAGTAGCGAGCTAACCAATCCATCTAAGCGGCATCACAATAGTTTCTAAAGCGATCCGCGTGCAAGTTATGCGGGAAGCAAACAATGAATTACCTGCAAAATTCGCCCGCCTTCATTATTTTCGGAAACAGAAGATGCAGCCTTAGTATTTCGCCCACCTCTATAGACGGCATGCAGTTAATGCATGTCTTTACTCCATGTACCGATGAACCACAGCGACAGCTCTTAGCGTGATTTCAGCACTGCCCGTTATTGATAGCCCTTTTCAGTTTTCACTGCCATCCCCTATGTGTTTATGTGTGTCTGTGTGGTTGCCTGCAAGGAGGGGCGCATGTAAGCTGTAGGCGGGGCAACGCAAGGTATAGTCTACCATGTCATGAGATATTATTTTGTTGCTACATCTCCAAAGTACGGTTTATTTATTTATTTATTTATTTATTTATTTATTTATTTATTTATTTATTTCTACTTTTTATTACTCAATGAACTACTCCTTTTTTATTTACACAATGTCAAAAACCGTTGTCAAATGAGTCGGTTCCCATTCATATGTTCACCAAGGTTTCCAGTGTGCACTACCTAACTAACTGGCATGAAACAACCACACGAGATAGGTAGCCTCAGAGGTGTTACTAGGATGTCATCTTTGGGTGGGCATTTGGATTATTTGGGTGGGAAACAACAAAATGTATGTAAAAGGCATATGTAAACAAGGAATACAATTACAGCATCCAATTCTTGTAGGGGGGTCCATGGCCATTACCCTGTGAAAAAGAAAAATATAATTGAACTGAATATTTAGATTTAGATTGTATGATGATAATTTAGAGAGGAACTAGAGAGGAACTAGAGAGGAACTAGAGAGGAACTAGAGAGGAACACTTTGTGAGCAAATGTTGGTTTAGATCTTCAGTAGGCTACAATAGAATAGAATGAACAGGATCAGGGAGCAATGCCTGTATGTCTAGGCCCAATATGATTAGCAGATTTTACTGGCTGTGCTGCCTGTGTCTATAGGCATACATCATCTTATGAGATGTTGCATCTGAGGATAGAGGTTGCTGCACATCTGAGACTGACTGACCTATTGCTGTCTGTGGAGCTGGATGATGAAGTAAGTGACCCTCAATATATTAAAAAATGTACTTTGATTATATTATTATCATTTAATTCTAATTTATTCACACAATAACTGTTCAATCAAGTCTAAAATTGGTTGAGATATTCTCTCTCATCTCTACATAACATAAGCGTATACAACTACATAATAGATCATGCAATCGGCCTAAATAAGCATATAGAACCACATCATATTTCACTGAGAATGTGAACAACATACATTTCAGCAGTAAACCAACACATTGCTATTTTTAACAAAGCCAGTGATTGCCTTGCCCAGCACTTGCTTGGGCTTCTTTTGTCTTTGGCCATGATGGAGCTGTAAAAAGGCAAAGTGAAGGTTGCACTAGAACAGGGGAAATGGGAAAGCACACACTTCCAGTAGGCTATATTGCCAATATCAATACAAAAGTTTTGGAAGCTGAATGATAGCCAACTAAAGCTGTGGGTTCCCTCGTACAAACCCCCCTTTTTTTTTTTTTTGCTAGCACCACTTTTTCGTTTTCTACTCTGCACAATTGGTGAAAACATTCAGACAGAAGGGAGATAAAGACAAAAGACAGCAGTGTGTCTTTTTGTAAACGTTTTCTACTCAGCTTCTATTAACCATTTAAACGTTTACACCCCTAGTTTGTATTCATTGACTGGAGGGCTGGAGTAAAAATATGTGACAGGATTGGAACTGAAATAGCTGGCTCTTGTGGAACTTACTGCTTCCTGTCTGTACCGTACTGTCGTGGGTGGAGAAGTGTTGGGGGGATGGGCAGATGATTCCTTTGAGTGGGCATGGCTTACTCCCACCCCAGTCCACCAGTAGACAGGCCCCTGGGTAGCCTAGAGGTTGGTAACTAATAAATATAAAATTCAATCTGTTGAATTAAACGGTTTAATTTAGGGAATATTATAATGTTGTGGATAGGCTTTTTTTCTGTTATAGTAGCTACCTCACCCCAGGGCTACCCAGGCTGGAACAATATTTACCACAAGTTCACAGACCCGCGGGGAGGACAGGTGACAAATCCCTGGAGACTCCCGGACCTTTCAGGAGAGAGAGAGATGAGCTACAAGAAAATAAGCAAGCAGCTTGGTGAGAAGTTCACAACTGTTGGAGCAATTATTAGAAAATGGAAGAAACACAAAGTCACCGCCAATCTCCCTCGGTCTGGGGCTCCACGGAAGATCTCGCCTCGTGGGATATCAATGATCATGACAAAGGTCAGGGATCAGCCCAGTACTACACAGGAGGAGCTTGTTAGAACAAGGTTCCTCTGCTGAAGAAGGCACATGTACAGGCCCGTCTGAAGTTTGCCAAAGAACACCTGGATGATCCAGAGAAGGCTTGGGAGAAGGTGATGTGGTAAATGGTAAATGGCAGGCATTTATATAGCGCCTTTATCCAAAGTGCTGTACAATTGATGCTTCTCCATTCACCCATTCACACACACACTCACACTCACACACCGACGGCGATTGGCTGCCATGCAAGGCCCCGACCAGCTCGTCAGGAGCATTTGGGTGTTAGGTGTCTTGCTCAGGGACACTTCGACACAGCCCGGGCGGGGGATCGAACCAGCAACCCTCTGACTGCCAGACGACTGCTCTTACTGCCTGAGCCATGTCGCCCCATGTGGTCAGATGAGACCAAAATAGAGCTTTTGGAGGAAGAGAAATGCTGAGTACAACCCCAAGAACACCATCCCCACTGTGAAGCATGGAGGTGGAAACCTTATGCTTTGGGGGTGTTTCTCAGCAAAGGGGACAGGACGAGTTCACCGTATCGAGGGGAGGATGAATGGGGCCATGTACCAGGAAATTTTGGGCGACAACCTCCTTCCCTCAGTGAGAGCACTGAAAATGGGTCGTGGATGGGTCTTCCAACATGACAATGACCCAAAACATACGGCCAAGGCAACAAAGGAGTGGCTCAAAAAGAAGCATATTAAGGTCCTGGAGTGGCCTGGCCAGTCTCCAGACCTAAATCCCATCGAAAATCTGTGGAGGGAGCTGAAGCTTCAAGTTGCAAAGCGACAGCCTCGGAACCTTAAGGATTTGGAGAGGATTTGCAAAGAGGAGTGGACCAAAATCCCTCCCAAGATCTGTACAAACCTGGTGAAAAACTACAACAAACATCTGACCTCTGCTTGCCAACAAAGGTTTCTCCACCAAGTATTAAGTCCTATTGTTCTATGGATCAAATACTTATTTTATATGATTGTTGTTATTGTGGATTATTTTGTGATATTCTGTCTCTCAATGTTAAAATGTACCTATGATTAGAATTCTACACAGTTCCATTCTTAGTAAGTGGGCAAACCTACAAAATCAGCAAGGGATCAAATAATTATTGCTCCCACTGTATAATAAGTCCAAACAAATTCCAGTGATGTACTTTTCTAATAGCAGTGGTCAGTTATGTCTGATAAACTATGATATTGTGTAGGTGGGGCAGCAGCAGGAGGTGTATCAATCTGATCAACTTATAACATAGTTCTGGTTAAACCTTATTTCAATAACTAGACTCATTTATCATCAGCAAGGAAGATACTTTATTTCTTGAAGGCAAACTGGTGATAAATCACTCTAGACAGATGAAAGAATCCCAAAGGTATGTGTTCAAAAAGGGCCCAAGCATTTATATGGTAGTGAAACACCTGTCTTTCAGCAACATCAGAGCTTGCCCTATTATTAAAGAATGTCAGAGTCCAGGTACATCTGTCATCAGTGTTATACACCATTCTCTTTGTTCTTCCATGGGGAGCAGAAGCTACCCACACACACACTCACACTCATGCAGGCACGCACGCACGCACGCACACACACACAGACACACACACACACATTGACTAGATAGAAAGAAACATCTATTTTCATACCTGTATATATTATATCTTTATTTTGTGTGACAGTGTAAGATGATGAGGCAGTCAATAGCCTAGGTGCTTGTCTGGGGATCTGGAAGGTTGGTGGTTCAAGCCCTAGTATAGCCGTAATAAGATCAGTGCCGCTGTTTGGCCCTTGAGTAAGGCTTAACCCTTAAGTAAGGGTAAATATTGCTCCAGGGGTGGATTGACCCCTGTGTAGACTAATCAACTGTAAGCCACTTTGCATAAAATGTGACAGCTAAATAAATATAATAATTATTTGCTGAATTCTCACAGGCCTGGTGTGTATTGAAATGATAGCTCGTTTAGCTCTCCTCCCATGCGATTAAATATTGGTTTTATTCAGATGGATATTTACAGCCAGGTTTCATGGATTGTCTATATTCAGCATTTTAATGAAAATAACACACAAACATAAGAATGGGCAATGACACAATGGGAATGGGAAAGCAATATGGAGCCTATTGTAAATGTCAGCAATTCATATTTTCATTACATTCATGTGGATGCCCTTTTTTTGTGAGCTTGAATGTGTGTGTTTCAGAATGGCTTTTCACCGCGTGATATTAGCTAAAACTATCAGTCCAGTCACTGTTCAGGACAAATCCTGTCATTTTCAGTGGTGGGAATGTGTCTAGTTTTGTTCTCACAGGATTATAAAGGACCCTTTTGACTAAGTAGAGATCTTTTTTACCAAGGCCTTTGAGCTAGGTGTCACATTTGAGTTCTCTGTCCAACTTTTCCAGGAAAAGGACCGAGCAGTCCCATACTGGAGCTGCCAACCATGCAAACTTACATGCCTGATCGGAGTGTGTTTTGGGGGACTCTCAGATGCCACCTGTAATTAAAATGGAATGCCACTGTATGCTCACAATCACCATTGAATAGAAAGAAGACACTGCTGAGGTTCAGTTGTGTTTGTTTACCTTGATTATCTTGCACGTAGTCTGATTCCCACAGTTCACACTGAAAGCATTTCTGCACAGAGAACCAGCTGTGGAAAATGATCCTGCCGGTTTTCATGTTGAGTGAGTTCTGCCTTAAAATTGAATATAACAGTCATGAAGCAATGCAGGTGCATGCAAGCCAACACCGTTTTGTCTGCAGTTAATCATTGAACGTGGGTGCTGAATAAATATTTGTTTCATCCGTATAAGTTGATTGCTTGTTGGTTTTGCCGTATAAGTTGGTTTTGTTTTGTTATTAAAAAGAGACCTTGAATGTTTCATTGAATGAAGCATGACATGGTGGGAAATATTATTATTATTATTATTATTATTATTATTATTATTATTATTATTATTGCACAAGACACCCAAGATAAAACATTAATTTCCAGTTTATAGTTGAAACATGTTAAACTGCACATTATCTCTGCCTGAGATTATTTGAGGCAAAGGCTGCCATTGTGTTTGATGAAAAAACTGCACAGTAACAGAACAAAATGAGTAGAAGGCAGCAAAACAGTAGATCTATGTTGATCAAAGGGGTGTTAGTACCTATTTTAGCCAAGCTCACTGAACTAATATTTATAATTATATCAGCAAAGAAGCTTCCTTAACCTCAGGTTGTGTTCTTGGTTCTATTGTTTATGTTCCAGTCTTAAATCTAGACAGTCCATTTTAACTGTTTATCAAGCAATCAAAAAGTTTAAATTACCCCCTTTTGTTATACGTTTTAACCAACTTAATTCCCAGCCATTAGCACAAGATTTACACTTCTTTTCAGAATTATTGGTCTATAGACCTAATTTACTTACAATTACTGTACCACTTGTTTTTGAGGCATGATTTATGGATATTGGCTTAGTAAATACTAATTGAAAACACGCTCAGTGCCTCAAATCATATCCTGTAGGATTCACGATGGCCCAGGCATTACACATATAATGGAATCCAAAACCAAACGTTTGCATTGGTGTGATTTATTGCCTCTCTTGTGCAATGGTCAAGTGCAAGACATGCATTTCAGGCCCGCATTTGGTCATATGTAACATTACAGAATAACACGAGCAGTCCCATTTTGTCTGTGTGTTTGTGTGTATGTATGCATGTGTGTCTGTGGATGTTTTTCCCAGAAAAGTTGTAAATCGGTCAAATTCGACCATTGAGATTTAAGATGATGAATTAACATTTGAGCAGGAATTTGTCTGACATGTTGCGACAACAGTAAAATTCATAAAATGTGTGGATAGCTCCAGGGGTTAGTGCATGATATCCACAGAAAATATGTGGCTGGAAAACAACAGGATTTTGCAATTCACTGTGATTTCTTTGAGAAATAATTTGGGAATGTTTAACACACACTTGTACACATATACACACAGAAAAGAACGCCCATTGGTGCTCATACACATCTCATTGAGGTTTTACATGGGATTCACCCCAGTGGTGTTGCTTTGTAGCATGTTATTACTGTCCTCCATACACTCTTTTCAGGTAGCTAGCCTGAGTGGTTCACACCAAATACTGACTGTGAACAATAAGCAGAAAATATTTTCCTGACTTAATTTGCATGAGATGGGTCCCATTTCTCACCTTTACCGATTTGATAAAAACCATGAAATGAGTGTAAAATTACATGGAAAGAATGCCTGTGAAGTCACAGACTGGCTGGATTTTAATTTGCACAAAGCAAATTCTCAGTCACTTGGTAGGAAAATGCTGGACCTTTGCTGAATGTGGGCATTCATTCATTCATTTCTATCTCCCTGCCACTCTCGCACTCTCTCTCTACCACTTTTATACTGGTTCATTTAAACTCCATTCTGAACCTCGTATGCACTGCATGTCATCTTGACATGTGATATCAGTGCCTCATAGTTATGGCGATGTCTCTGCCAAATGATTTCTTGTGCCTGGGTTCAGCTTAGCCAATCACAGATGATGTGTACATGGTTTTTCCATATAACTGTAATGCATTTTTGTTTGTCAGTTTGATATTGCTAACATTAGTTCACTGTAGAGTCCTCAGAAAGGTGTGCAATTCGTAGCTCTAGGCTGTATTATTAAACTTAAAAGAAGCCCTCTCATCACGTGGGTTTCCCAAACACATTTGTTAGATAGACATCCTAGTGTGAGTAAATAGCAGTTTCATATTTTTTACAAATAGTCCCTGATAAAATACTCCATAATGTTGCCTTTATTAACATTGGCTACAATACTGTGGAAAGGTCTTCCACAAATTTCAACAACAGTACTGACAGTGCTGGCAATAGAGTTTAACTGCTGGGTAGATGCTGCAGAATACGGGTGTGCTTTGCCGGAAACTTCTGCTTTCGTGGAAACAGGTGGCCTTCTGGCAGCAGAATAAATAGTTTTCAATTAAAATGTGTATTTTTGAGCTCTGTTAATGTCCATGAGAAACTGTGACATTATATTAGGAAAGAGACATTGCATTTTTCTTATGTCAATTAGAGGACCATTATATCATGGTGAACTGCATTTTAAAAAACGAATATACTTAAGGAAGAGAATACTTAATACTTTTCCTGCTGCTGACCATATTATAGTGATATACAGTATATGAACGGTAGAAGCCTTTGTCCTTTTTATCTTTGATCTATGTCTCATGCCTTGATCACAGAATATGTTTAACTACCTTGTTAAATTTCGCACAATATACCTTGATTAAGTTTTTTAAATTCAAAATAAAGAAATGCCATACACTATATGTACAAAGCAGTTCAGTTGTTGACATTCAATTGACCAATTCAATGCAATAAGTTTAGCCATGAGTAATTCTTCACCCAACAATTTATTTGTTTAGTTGACTTTGTTTACATTACATTGTTTAACTGCATACGTAGTTCGGTTTTGAAAAGATTGTCCTGTGATTTGTATGTTGGTGAGGACAATGTTTGAAGCCATTGTATGTTATGAATGAAAAATGTATTAATGTAGGTAATAAATGTAGGTGTATTAATCTTTGGTACAAGGGGTATATTTATTGCTACACAGCTTTTTGGGAACTCCTTTAGCTCAGGGGAGTGAGACAATATGCAGTGTGCTTTAATTCCTGGCAGAGGCTGAACAGTGAAGTACAAGCGGGCAAGCCGCTCAAAAGCTGGAACTGGGTTGTTTCCATGGCGACTGTGGACATGATGGACGTGCCAGTGTGTACACACTGGTCCAACACGATGGCCGTCTTGTAAGGAATCTAAATGAACTGTGCCGTAATTAGCAGCTCTTCCCAACAGATGATACCCCTATTCTCCCCTATTCTATCCCTTAAGATCAGCTGCAACAGATTAACATCAGGCTAGTTTAGCTGGTTGGTCCTAAACAGAGCTGGTCATATTCTTTATAGCAGTGGAATTTTCATGAAATTTGTTTTGTATATTTATCTTGGACGAATATGAAGCCAACACCTCATCAAGAAAAAAATGATGTTCCACTGGAGATCACTGAGTTCATTTTTGAAGGCATTAAAGGCATCAAATTATTGACATTGTATTTGCGAGGTGATCATTTATCTTTCTCCACTTACGAGGTGGATTAACAGAATTAGTCAAGAGGAGGAATGTCTGAAAAGAAAAGCAGGGTGTGGTGGCAGTATGCACGGACATGCATTTCTGCTTCAACTAAACCACACTGTGGTATAGTGTGTGCTTTGTGTGGTTATAACAAAGAAAAACAAAATGTACAATAATAATAATGTATCATCAATGTAATTTTTTACAGAAAAGTCATGGCAGGTACAGGGTGTGTCATGTGGACATATCAGTTGCAATGACAGAATTATAGTTCCAGTATTTTGCCATGTTCTGCTATCTTTGCAGCTAAACTGTACACTCAACCTAATGAACCAAAATAAAGCTGACAGCCACTGGCTTATTAGAACAGATCAAATAGATTTGCTCTCCACATGGAAATGCAGCAATTTGTTCAAATCGGCTCTGCCAATTTTAGGTTTTATTAAAAAGCACTAACAGTCACCAAACAAACTTAATTGGTCATCATCGGTGGGAGACAGGCATGTCTATGTGAATTAGTTTGGTTGCATCTGATGTGATCTTAGGAGAGCTCCTGCCATCTTTTCACCCATGCAGAAAATATCTCACCTATGCCGGTGATGACAGTTGCCTTGCTTACCCCTGATGAAGGGATATTTAATATTGAATGGAAACCCACAAGAAGAAACAATGCTGTCCCATTTAATTTCAACGTCAACAAGGACTCGATTCGCCTCAATTCTTTAATCTTTTGTTGCTTTCTTTCTTACTTTCTTAATCATTTCAACTATTTTCAATGATTGAAATTATTTTTAACTTCATTATTTTATGGAGATCCTCCTGCCATATTCACCAAGTGGATTTGCCAACATCATAAAGAATGTATTTTAATAGACTTCTTCCTACAGCAGTCATGCTTTGAATTTTTTCCAGTTTTCTTGTGAATTGGCATCAAATTATTATTAGCATTAAAGCATAATAATTTGGAATGAAGTGGAAAAACACACTTCTGATGAATTTACCCTTTAATCGTCCTTTGGCATCTGCCATGGTATAAAAACGTATTTACATTCAGTGCACTAAGTGTACTCTTTTCCACTGTAAAGGCTTGAAATATAAAAAGGAATAAATCCATTCCTGTGATGTCACTGATGAAGTTAGGGTGGTAGTGGTGGTGGGGGGGTATTATCTTTTCATACCCCCAAGCCATCTCTGCCTCACCTTCATGGGTGTACAATGTCACTCAGACTATTTACTCACTTTTGGCTGGAATGCCTAGACACATTTCCCTACTGGGTTTCCATACACAGATGTAGGCCTGCATTCAATCAATGCTTGCCCTAAACTAAACCTAAAATGAATGAATGTGTCACCTGACTCACCTTGAATTTCAACTGCAACATTCCCTTTTTAGTTATCCAATAAATTTGCTACAATGCTTCTGTACCACACACTGTTCCATTTAACCTTCATATCCCAACAAAATTGTCGATACAGTTGGATGTACAATGATAAAGTCGTAGCCCAGTGGGCATGTGACAGGTTTAGCAAAGGCTGATCTCATGAACAGAATGTTGACCTCTAGCTAGGTACTACCATGTAAAATTTTGGAACAGACTGAAAATGTTCCATTCATGCAATATGTATCCTTTCAGCTTAAAAATTCATACTTGCCACATGCTTCTTGGACCCCGTAAATTACTGCTTGCAGTATTTTATTTTTGTAATTTTAGAACAGCCTGATCTGGAGAGAGGGGAGGCTACATGACTACCCTTTTGCGTGCAAACGCTCACTCCGCATGTGACATGTCTCTTTGTGGACACTGCCCCGGGACAACGGCGATATCACCTGTTCTGTCTGTCATTCATGTGAGCACTCCAACCCTGAGGCCAGGAATAAAGCCTCATCACTGAGAGTTGGGGGTGGGCGGGGGGGCGGCGTGCCTTCTATGGCCATCAGTCTATGAGTTAAGTGATAGAGAAGTCGACCTTGCACTATTGATTGGGAAAATGTAAGATGCTGGCTTGGCACCATGCCTAAATGGTTCAAATTGCCTGGGATAACATTTACTTACTGGAGTGCTGTCTGGATGTGAGTAGGACAATGACCCCCCCCCCCCCAAAGTCTTTGTCATTGTGTCTCCAATGATGACAGATTAAACATGACTCACTGTATAACCCCCCCCTCCATTTTCACCCCTTGCAATCATACAAAGCTGTGATGTGCAGTATAGGAATGTGTTTTTGGCTAATGTGTACACTTAAGCTTTTTACGAGCAGCTACCCATCTTATCTACTTACAAGACTTAAGACACATAAGACTGGCATTATCTGCTAATGATGACTGAAAATTGACAGTGTGCCACTAAACTGGAATTTTAGGGCTGGTGACGCCAAATTGGCAAAAGTCTGGAGTCTCCATTCCATTGAAGTACAGCCATATTTATTAGTCATCAGCTGCTATGATTTCAGCTGCACAGACATACGATCAAGGACACTTCACAATTGCCTATCTCATTTGGAAGAATAAAAATGTTATAAAAATGAAATAAAAAATGGTAAATACACACATTTTCCTGTGGCAAAAAGGCCAGCTTCTTCCAATATGTAAAATCATGGGTTGGCCATGATTCACTCTTATAACATGTTTCCATACAGGCTGCTGCTGTTGTATTAGTCTATTTGAAATCACAATTAAATTATTCAGTTATTCAATTTATTTCAGTACAACGCATTCATATGTCATATTATATTAATATTAACATTCACTTTTAGCAATGTTAGCATGGATTGTGTCGCACATGATGAAAGAATGGAAAATTGGATATGAAGAAAATATTTCCATGTTCATCTTGCTCAGAGATATAAGAAACTAATTGAACAGAAAGATTTGCTGCAATTTCTGGCTCTGCTGTAAGCTGTCTTGGCCACTCCGAACAGATACATTATTGTCTACGCCAGTGTCCAAAACCACAGATAATGCACTCATCCAGACCCTATTCTAACACAACTGTGAATTAGAAGCTCTCTGTACTTTAATTTCCCATAATAACTCTGACCAATGCTAAATGACTCTGAAAGATCTTTATATCAGTTTCTAAAAAAACATTGCTGGTAAAACAGCAGAGTGACGCATGTGTATTACTCAGAGGAAAATCATTCCCCTGGCATACACACAATACAGTGCTTTCAGTGCATCCTGGCTATTACCTGTGCCCTAATGTTACTTAGTTCTGCTGGAGCTGTCTGTGAAATGAGCCAGTACTTTACCAGAGCACACTGTTTTAGTGAAAATTGGAGCAATGCTTTGCCGTCTAGGCCAATTACAGCTGCCGGCGAGCTCCACATTCTCCTTTCATGGTCAGATTTATTTTAAGCTCACCATTATGCAAATTCCCATCCTGTGTCGTACCTTTTTTTAAGAAGTCCTTGTCGTTGACACACTGTGTACTTCCATTTACTAAAACCAGGACAGCCTTACATGAATAAAACATGTAGGTTTTTTTTGTTTTTGTTTATTTATTTTTATTTTCTTCTACTTAATGCCAGACTATGCAAGAAATGCAGAATATTGCATGACCTAACATCTTTCTTCATGATACAACCCACCAGGTTTATACATCCATGGGCACCATGAGAAGTCTTTGAGACAATTTCCTGTTTGTTTGCTTTTTAGTTCTTGTTTTTATAGTATGTTCATGTATACACACATATACATCTTGTTTTGTTCCTGTAACACAGCAGTTGATTGAAGGCAGAAAGGAGAGTGTTTGTGTCTTGCATAACAGCTTGAACTCAACTATGGGGTTTGTTCCTCAGCTCAGGCCGTAGAAAAGATTATCAATGGGCCTAGTGTGACAAAATGACAGCATTCGTTACAAACCTGACGACCCATGGCTGCCTGCTTTAGCAGCGTCAGCTTCAGTTCCCAGTCCTGTAGGTCTGTCCAAAATGTTTTCTTCACATTCATCCATCCATCAGAGCTAGGCAACCCTGATCCTGAAGTGGCAGATGGCATTGCTTTGTGTTTGATTGCACAGCGCGGTCCATTAGCCAGAGGATGAATATTTAGAGTACGGGGAAACACTGATTACCACTAGAATATGGTCACCAGCATTCATTAAACCTCATAATGAAGGTAATTATGTAGTTAAGGGTTTAGATGGAGCAAAGATCAATACCATCTCTGCCAGTCAAGGGCCTGGGTTGTGTATCCTTGCATTCCATCGCTCCCACAGTTTTCATATTCATAGCTTTACAGTAGGGATGGAGCAATAGGCTTTCCTATATCATCTCTAAGTTGGTTTGTTATGAAGACTGCATACAAACTATATGCATACAAATACCTACACACAAATTGTACCGTTTCAGTGTGTCAGCCATTTGTGAGTGACCTACATTCTACTTAACACATTAAAATACACATTGAAGGCTAAAGAAGCACTGAAATCAGCGGATTAAATAAGGAGCTTGTAATTTTTTCTTTTGATTGAAAAATGTTGTGTTTTATGCCTCTCTTTCATTGAGAAGTGCAAAACACAACAAAGACCCTCTGACATTGAATATATCTGACATGGACTACACTGTAAATGAGTGGGAGTTGTTCCGCTCCCTTTAGTTGAATGGGATTGAATCGACGATGACTAAAGGGGAACTTTTCTTCGATATTTGTTCATCTGTTTCATCATAAATACACAACTGCTACCTGCACTTAGAATCGCAGCCTGCAGATAAATGTCAGACATGTCCCTCATCTAAACAGAACTGATCTTCACTGACATTTTTGGAAGAAGTGCTTGTTCCTCTTGAGTTTTGTAAAAGGTCAAGTTTGATCCAAGCCACTTGTATCTTGAATTAAAGCATTCAGAGCTGAGAGATGACGATATCATGCTTATGGCCATGAGGGAGTCGCTTACCTTTCATTTAATCTCATTTGACAACAACAAAAATGCTCTTAATTATAAACAATTCAAACAAGGACATGTCCATGAAGACGTACTGTGGAAGGGTAAAAGGATGCACTACCTTCTTTATGGCATCACTTCAGGACAGGACACAAATTCTCCACAGTCAGGATCTCCACACACAATACCAATTTTGGACTATAGGACATTCAGACTCCGTCTTTGCCTTCGGTTTAAAGCACAGGTGTCAAACTCCAGTCCTCCAGCCACAGTCTGCTGCTTTTTGGGGTGTTCTGGGCACCCGTAGTTCATTCAAGTCATCGATTGGTTAAAGTATCCACACGCCTTGTTCTCAAGCCTTAATTGGCAGCTGATTGAAAGAAAATAACAAAAACCCATAGGCATTGCGGCCCCCTGGGAATTCAGTTTGACGGCCCTGGTTTAAAGAGTATCATGTTTCAAGCTCAGACTCCCTCCAGGAAATATACCTCACCTGCATGATCTTGCATTCTGTTCTATATTCTAATAATCGACATTGCAGGTATGACAGATTTGTCTATACATGTCTTTAAACCTTGAACATTCAGAACTATACCAGTGCCATGATATAATAAAAGAGAAGAACAGAACAGGAAATTCAGCCCATCTAGACTCCATTTGCCAAATACCGATAGAGAGTACGAGTACTTGGTCAAGCCTAGACTCGAACACCCCAAGGGTATTTTTCTTGACTAAATTTCCTGGCTAGTTCATTCACATCCAGTCACTGACATGGCAGGAGCAATGGACTTGACACCGAGAGGATTTGTGTTTGAATCCTGGCCTTATTGCACCGTGGCAGTGCAAGGAATTTAACCTCAATTGCTTACACGGCCATCTGGAGCTATGGAAGCGCATAAGAAATGTTGATGGTTAAGGAGCCTCAGCAGTGCAAATAAACAACAGATGGGATGTTCTGCAATCTCTTGCATCTCTTCAGTCCCACCCAATGGAGCCTCTGGATCTGCTCCAGGGATCAAGCCTTCTGAAACTCACCTCCACCCCTTCCTCCCTATATTCTGCTCACTCGCCCAGTCAAAGACTTCGCTCTGTGAGTGCACCCTCACACCAGTTGTCCTCTACAGTGAGGATATAGCTAAAGTACTCTACTTCATCAAATCACAATCCTTGAGGGCCAAGAACAGCTGGTTTTCCAACCTTACTTTACCTGTGAGCCATGTGAAGACAGACTAGCCAGCCAGTAGCACTAATTGTTGAGTTAATTACTTGGAGAAAAAATAAAACCAGGGCTAGATTTGGGTTGTTGGGCCAGATTTGATGATCCCTGCCCTACCTCACCAGAGTCAGGATATCTTCTGATAACATTGTCACAAATGTTTCTATGGATGTCTGGCCATGGTGAGGTGGTAGTGGTGAAGTTTTCCACGGCATCCCACAGAGGAAGGCATATTTTGGCCATGGGTTCACCTCTTTTATATTATTGATACCGCATTTTGGTATTCCTTCAGTAGGGTAACACTGTTCACCATGACTGTGACTGTGAAATCGCTGTGGATAAGAGCGATTTTAATGTAGAGACTGTATTTAATGTAGTGTAATGGCGGAAATAACAGACGACCATTGCGCATATGAAACCAGCCCTCCCCAGGTACCTGTTGACTTGTCTCAGGCTACATTTTTTCCCCTTTCTGTATTCAAAGCATCCTTGTCTGTGAAACACGAGAAAGAAGGCACTTCCTATCCCCACCACCATATTCACTGCATCCCAAGTGGGTCTTTGTAGATGAGCAGAGCAGAGAGCCTCTGGAATGTAGCCTTTGGAGCTGAGATTTCTCATCGTGAAAGGAGCACAGCGGGGGGAGGTGCCTTACCAGAACATTCAAACACACTGCTGATTGCCTTTGGCACCTGAATTTAATGAGGTGATGAAACTAAATTTGTGAGCAAACTGCAGATCACCCTGTATTTGCCGGGATAGAGAATATGTGAAACAGACCGTCTGATTTGTCATTGAATATTCAGTGATGTTTTTTTAGAACCCAGAAAATGTATCATGCATGAAAAAAAGGACAAAATTAATCCCCACCAGGAGGTTTGATAAGATGTTTGTATCACCTTTTGGTAGTCTGAAGTTTGATATGACCAGAAGTGCAAGTGCTTGGAAGAATCACTGCCAATGTCCATAAATATTATTCCTCCCGGCTCCTGGCTGTTTGCCAGCATGCGCGACTTGCTACGTCTGCAAGATCACATCCTGCACGACTTGTGTCCGTCTGGAGGAACAGAGATAAATCAGTCATTTGGGTTCTTGGCAGGGCTGGGACCATGAGGCGGGGATTGAGCTGTGTCCTTGGGGGCGGTGGGGAGGGGGGGTGTGCGGTTGGGGCTGGTTCCAGGATGCCCTGACAGCTCCCAGCAGGAGGAGCCACTTCCCGAAGCAGAGAGGGAAGGCTGCATCTGCTGCTCACATCAAACTCCCGGGATACGGACTGGCAGGGCCGAGAGCGGAGTTCACATGGCGGGTTCGCCGGAGGGAACATCCCAGGACGTTCACGCGAGGACGCGCTCAGTCCTTTTCCCAGTTCGCTGCAGTGCAAAAAAAAACCAGGGCTGATCTGTCACCCATCCCCCCAGCCAGGTGTGCTTTATTAAATCTCCCAGAGCAGCAAGTGTGGGAAGGGAAGGCCTCCATCTTTGGCTCTGGCTGTCGTCTTATCTGCTAACATCTTATTTCTTTGAAGACATGTTCAAATGTAAGCTAATCTTTCTATTAATGCAACAGAAGTTAACCAGTGCTGCCAGATAATTCCTGGAGGGTGGGGGTGGGGTGGGGGGGGGGTGAACATTTAGGATAGAAACCAATCCCTCTTCTCTTTCTTGTCCTCCCCTTTTCCCACCCTCTCTCTTTCTCTGGATTTATCAGTGGGAAATTTTAATGGCTTATTATCAGCAGGGGGTGGCGGTTCATTTTAATTTAGCGGTCCGCCATCGTAATCCCCACACATGTACACACACTTTCACGTTAGTGAAAGGGACTGTGTTGAGAGCTGTCTGTTTCCTGGCAAATCTATGGGAATAACACAGTGAAATGAAGAGGGATGGTGGTGTGGGGTGCACTGAGACAGCAGTGCCAGGCTTTCTGGTGCGCTCCAGCTCCTTTGTGAGAAAGGCAAAAGAGAGACTGATGGTATCTGTCGTCCCAAAATGAAAGCAATATATGGGATGCCACAGGAGTTATAGATGGCCTTACATTGATTTGCGAGCTCTGGCAGAAAGTCTCTCTCTGTCTCTCTTTCTCTCACACGCTTTCACTCCCCCATCTTTCTCCCTCTCTCCCCCTCTTCTAACTCTCACTCACTTCTCTCTGTTTCAAGATCACGTACATTGTTAGTTTTTTTTTCTTCATTAGAGATTGTTCAACATCAGTGTGCATAGTATGCATTTGTCAAAGTGCTGGTGATATACTCAAAGGCCAAGCCATAATACGGTGATATTCCAGAGGCTTCTCAGCTGCACCCACGCTGTTGCCCGAAATTCTCAATGCTGAAACCCTGAATCAACTGAAAGATAAGTGAGTAAAAGCCCTGATTGATTGAAACAATAAGGACAAACTACTACTTTTACTACTATGTTTATTTCTGATTACCTAATCACTTCAGTCTTTGTATATCTGAGGGGAAAATCCGTTTTTGATTAAAATGTTCATGCACACTCAGCCACTGGCAAGAGAAAAACAATCACAACATAAAGGGGATTTTAATACTCATACAAATACTCATACAAATACTCATACAAAACTGGTTAAAGTAATAAAGCATATATATTTCAATATGACAAATATCTTTTTCTTTTTCAGAATGTACATGCAATGCTATCATTTATGTTTAATGCAGGGCCTCTGTCAATTAGTATTCAATCAGTATATAAACCTTCTTCTGCATCTTCTGTTCTGTTGTGTGTGAACCAGAGAACCAGTCTTAATTGTTTCTTCTTCTTCTTCTTCTTCTTCTTCTTCTTCTTCTTCTTCTTCTTCTTCTTCTTCTTCTTCTTCTTCTTCAGGTTTTTAGTAAGGATTTCCTCCTTTGCACTTTCTACAGTAATAACACTCAAGTAAATACAAGTTAAACAAAAGATAACAATATAAAAATAAAAATAATTACACCTACTGAAATACATAGCACTCATGGGCAACTGAAATACATAGCACTCATGGGACACTGAAATACATAGCACTCATGGGACACTGAAATACATAGCACTCATTGGCAACTGAAATACATAGCACTCATGGGCAACTGAAATACATAGCAGTCATGGGCAACTGAAATACAAAGCACTCATAGGCAACTGAAATACATAGCACTCATGGGCAACTGAAATACATAGCACTCATGGGCAACTGAAATACATAGCACTCATAGGCAACTGAAATACATAGCACTCATGGGCACAGTGTGATTAAACTGTTTAAGCAATAATTCAACACAGAGATGGGATTATCACTCACATGGAAGAATGAATTAACAAATTGGATGATTAATATAGTGACTCATTACAAACAAGTTAATACTGTAAGTCAGAAATTGATTGTCTTCTTAATGATCAGGGAATTCTTCTTGAGCTTGACTCTCTGTCACATACTTCCTGGATTTCTTGCGATCACGGTATTGGTTGGGACAGCATGACACAAAGGCAGGGGAAAAACACTGCCGTGCCAGGAATTGAAATCTGTGAAGCTGGATGACATAGACCGGCAAAAACAAATGTTCTGGGAGTCACATTATGGGACTTGGTGCTTAGAAAACAGGAACAGCAGCCCTGAAAACATCAAATGGAGCGAGACAGACCTCACCAAAGACAGTGCGTCGAGGCGTTTTGTTTCACGGCACAGATGCGGGAAGGGGGATGTGGTGTGTGATGTCTGGTGTCAGCAGGATGCAGCTGTGCAAAGATGATCTCTCACAACCTTCTCTTCACCTGCGGGGACGGACGATTGGAGAGAGAGAGGGAGTGAGAGACAGGGACATAGGGGTACGGAAGAAAAGGTTGTCACCCATCTGCCACAAATACAGCAAGCATTTTATTAGGTATTTATTAGACTTATTATTTAGACTTCTATTGCTGTAGCCTATCCACTTAGAGTTATGAGGCATTGCGTGTTCAGAGATGCTCTTCTGCATACCAGTGTTGTAATGTGTGGTTATTTGCGTTACTGCCACCTTCCTGTTAGCTTTGACCAGTTTGGCCATTCTCTCATTAGCAAGCCGTTTCTGTCTCCAGAACTGCTGCCTTTTTTTGTTTTTTTGCACCATTGTGCGTGAAAATACCAGGTGATCAGTAATTTCTCAGATACTCAAACCACCTCTGCCACCAACAATCATTCCATGGTCAAAGTCACTTAAATGACATTTTCTTTCCATTCTGATGGTTGATATGAAAATTAACTGAAGCCCCTGACCCATATCTACATGATTGTATGCATTGCTCTGCTGCCACACAATTGGCTGATTAGATAATCGCATGAATACTTAGGTGTAATAAAGTAAATATGTTCCTAATAAAATAAATAGAGTGTAAAACATGTAGAAATGTGTGAGTTGTCTACAAATGGGGGAGCATAGGGGACAGTCATTACATGCAATTAAAGTTGTGTGATAAATGCAACACCACAGGGGTAGAATCCCGTGCAAAATCTAAAAAGAGAATGACCCCTGTGTGTGTGTATGTGTGCGTGTGTGTGTGTGAGAGAGAGAGAGAGAGAGAGAGAGGGGGAGAGAGAGAGAGATGAAGAGAGATGGAAAAAAAAGACGGTCAGCCTTGTCTGGAGCCAGAACTTTGGTCTCTTCGAGGAATGTGACAGGGAGGATGCAGGGACACTCAGGAGACAGAGAACACCTCTCTCAGCTCTACAGCTCTTTTATGCTGCATGGTCTGTCTGTTTGATCTTGGCTCTGATATTGTACAGCATCCCTTGAGAAGGTTCTGTGGGGGAAGCTTGGATCTCCATAAAGAAGTTCCCATGTGAAAGCCTTATTTGCTTGTTGTGTTGCAAGTTCTACATATTGCCTGCCCTCAGATATGCAGTTCTGGGAAGCGAGGAGCTTGTGAATGGTGCTGCAGCAGCTCCGAGCTCCAAGCTGTCAGTCCCGACATCTCTCGGAGCACGCCGCGGCCGGAATTAGAAGCGGCGAAACCCAGCCGTGCACAACCAGCCATCAATTTCCACCAGCCTTTCATCTACGCCCCTGCTCTCTCTTCCTACTCCCGTCTGTTCCCTGCCCATCATCCCAAACCACCCTGACACGGTGTGGACAGGGCCGCTTCTCCTCCCCCTAGCCCCAGCAGGTACAGCCCAAGAGATCTTTCAGCCTCACGACTTCAGGGAATAATTCCCAATGGACAGGCAACAAAGAAGAAAAAAAACTGAAACATCATTGGAAATCTGGTCACATTTCATAGGCTGCTCTTCAGCTCACTTAGCTGAATGAAAGCAATCACACCGAAGCCTATAGCTAAATAGGCAAACGTTTATTGCAGGCACGGGTGGTCGTACGAACAAAAAATTTGCCGCAATCGCCATTCTGGGTTGTCCTTAACTACATTTCCTTGCATGCAATGTTAATCTGTTTGATTAAAATGTGGAATCAAACAGACAATATAAATCAAGCAATAATGAGTACCAATTGTACACATTTTAGTGTTTTTCTGCATTATGGATACCGTCTATAATGCAGTATCCATAATGCAGAAGAGCAAGTCAAACCACTATGCCGACAAGCTCACAAGCTATTTCGTACACTTTGGAACAGCAGCTACTCTGAATCTCGCTTGTGGGTTTGATCACTTTTCCGAAGTTACTGGTATCTCCCAATTTAAATTTGAGCTATTCAAGAATGAGGACGGGTAGGGGTGTATGACCTCATAATGTATACCTCTACCAAAATGTGCATATTCACGGCCGATGTCACTGTAGAGAGATTGCTTTAGCCAGCTACACAGAGAATTAATCAGTTGTGCCTTGATCTGTTAAATGAGCTAATTGAAATAAAAGTGTGCCACCAAGCTTTGACTCAGCTGAAAAAATAGGAGTAAACAAAAATTCTCTAAGATACGGATTCAAATAACGAGAGTCAAAAAGGTGTGTTAGCATGAAACCAGTCTGGAATGTTCATGGTCTGACCCAGAACTAGGCATGCTGTATATGATGTATTTACGGAATGGAATGGGATGGGAGAAGATATGAGACAGACAATGAGTTGTTATTGTCTGTTTTATCTGTATCTGCATTATGTCGGATTATAGGTTGATACAGTACCAATGAGATACCGTACAGTATATCCTGCTTAATCCAGCTAGGTTTAAGTGTTCATTATTTTATGTCACATTACTCATATCATGCTTTGAAGGTGGTATTGGTTAACTGCTAAGAGGCAGAAATAACAATGCCAAGCAGTTACATAATTCACCCACTCCTCAAAAAAAAAAAAGAATTTTTAACACAGCTGTTCTGGAAGCACCATGGCCCCCAGCATTAATGCTACTGGCTTCAGAATGCTTAAACAGCTGGTTTTTATGTGGAACATCTGGTTATGTCAATTTAACATGGTATGGCTCAACCTCCAGTCATGGAACTGTTTATTTTCCATGTCTGTTAGGAGTGACTCTTTGCTATTTATTAAACCACTTGTTGTACTTGCTTTCTGTGGTCACTTGCCCTTGCTTTTATACTATGACATACCTGTTAACAGTGAGAACTCCAACAATTCAACTTGAAAATGTCAATGTTTAATGTATCATTCAATATCTACAAACTTCTGGTCACAAGTCCAGCCAAACATCACTGCTGTAGTCCATCTCACAGTGAATACGACCTTCGACCCCACATATGGAAGTATATGGTCACTTTTCCATGTGCTTCTGTGTCTCTTTTATGTGTTCATCGACTGCTGTCTGGGCTTTACAGTTGTTATTTTAACTTCCTCTGTGATTCTTCTATGGTATTGAGATATTCTACGAGGCGATCCCTGAAGGAAACCACTTCAGCAGGAGAGGCATTTGTTGGGCATCTGAGCCCCATCAGCCAAAACCACTTTTTCCAATACAGTCATGTTGTTTTACTCATCGTGTCTGTCGTCGCTGAGCTCTGATGATGGTAGGGATCTAAATTTGTGTCCTCCCCTTGAACAGCTTACACGCTGATTTCATGAGCATGCCTGTGAAACGTGCCTTGTAGTCTGAGTCAGTATTCTGTGCATCATTGCAGACCAATGGTAGTCACAACTACACACCTGATTCATTTCCTGTTTTGACCATGGACCTTTGCCAAGCTTGCATGTAGTCATGAATTACTCCAAGGGTGTAGTGACTGTCAGTAAAGATGGTAACATTCATAGCCTACCCCTCATTCAGGGCCTGAGTATCGGCAACCAACTGAGAGACCTGACCTGAAACATCTATGGGTCCAAGGGGGCATGTTTGTGGAGAAATGCCTGACCGGCAGTACTTTATCTCAGTGTTCCTGCCATATTGCAGCATGCTGCACTTCCTATTATCACTGCAAAGCAAATGAAAGGGTCAGGAGGCATCAGTGAGGTCCACTGCTGGGGTCTTGTCTCATGGCCGGTTTTCTGAGACCTGATTTAAATTCCTTATCTTGCTTCTTGTGTGTTTCCCCACAAAATTATTTTCGGTGACCGTAAAGGCTGCTAGCTGAGTCGACTTTAAAATTTACATTTAATTTAATAGAAATCTCCATCTCCAAGTTATCTACATAAAGCCATGCTCATTTGCTTTAAAAAAAAGATCCCAGCCCAGGCACCAGGCTGCACTTCCTGTTTCTTGAATTTTTCAGTCCTTATAACCATTAAGGTTTGCTTGGCTGAATGTGAAAACATGTAAACCACCTACCCTTAAACTGACCAAGTTCTCTCTTCTTAACAATGTTGCAAACAAATGAATTGGGTCAGCCTATTGTTTGGCATATGTCCCTGACTGTCGCTGACTTTCATTGCATTACATTGACTTCTATGAAAAGCTAATTTCCTAGGGGAGGCCTGGCCTCCCTTAATACAAACTGATAGGGAAATCTGGCCTGTTGCTTTACAATTGCAATATTGGGTTTTAGCCATGGGAAAATTTAGATTTATGAACAAAACTAAAATAATATGAATATAAAAAATAAAAAATATGTTTTTTGTTAAAATAAATAAATAAAATAAATATATTTATTGTTTTTTTTTAATCTCTCTCTTCTCTCAAATTATTGGGGAGGCCAGGCCTCCTCCACCTCTATGGAGGAGCCTCCACTGGTATATACATATTTTTCACTAATTTTTAAAGGGAGGTAGAATGAATTACATCAATATTTGTGCTTGAATATGACTCATTGTATTTTAGCTTTAAGCGTTTCTTCCCACTCTGTGATACTTATAGCACTTTACCCTGAGGCTTCGAGCAAAAGCAGCACACTTTTCTTACTTCCATCTTAGTAATACCACCCTTAGTGTCAGTAGGAAAGAGAGTCTGCATGCTTGAGAAAGATGAAGCATTTACTTTAGTTGGTAGATGTGAGAAGTCCTGTTATCATCTGTCTCTGCTGATTTATTTGGACATCATCATCTCTTTTTCCTGATCTGGTTTGATCTGGTTTTGTGCTGCAAGCTTTGACTCTAATAATGTGTCACATGCCACTGCTTATGCTTCAGAGTTTATGAAATGTTGACCTTACCAGCTCACAACAAACAAAAACATATGACTTCACAAATACACATAATGTCAGGGACCACTAAGGGATTTTTTCATAAGAGCCTTATGGTTTCATTTTTCTTTGTGCACTATTTCTATGTGGAACAAAGTAGATCCTTGTATGGTCCATTAAATATTCTGCCAGTTTTCAGTTCTCCTGAGAAAGAAACAATACATTGCTAATACTGTAAGTGAATCTGAGCCACTAGCCTGGGCTGTGCATAACTATTTGTTAATTTCATAAATGGAGAGGGAATAGACTTAACTACATTCTGAAAAAAATCCCAATGCTCTGGAGTATTCAATTCAAATGATTAAACTTGCCTTATCTGTCTGTATTGCATTATCAGTATGATATATTGCCTTCAAAGTATGAGGCTTATTAAATCCAATATTCAGAGATACAGCTGGAAGAAATTGCATTTATCTCCTTGAATCAAATTAATATTTTGTCAAAATATGCATTTCTTGCACTTTCTCAGCCACAACTTGTGCTGTCTTGTGGTGGCAGGGCGATAGTGAAACATTTTGCAATCAGAAGAGTGGTAAAGTGAAGTCATTCCTCTTCTCCCCAAGGCCAGCTGGAGTAATTGAGCGTGTGAGTGCACGAATGAGAAATTTAGTCAAGGAGCAGCACAGGTTGATAATCAGGAAGCTTGGAAACCGATGGGAGCCCAGGGCAACAGGCGGGAGAAAAACAGAGCTGGGAGGCGAGGCGGCGTCACAGTAATGTTCATTTCTGATGATGTGGTTGTCGGCCTGGCCTTAACAGGCTGCACAGGGCCCGGTGAATTACTAATTTTGGGTTCTGCTTTAAAATCAAACTGACACATCTTATACATCTCGCATTTCGCACCCAGAGACCACTTTATAAGGTAGACCTGTTCACCAGCTTGTAAACGCAAATATTTAATCAGTCATGTGGCAGCAGGTAAATGCATAAAATCAGGCAGATGTGGTCAAGAGGTTCAGCCATTTTTCTGACCAAATGTCAGAATGGGGAAGAAAGATGACTTTGACCTTGGAATGATGGCTGGTTCTGGTTTGGCTGGTTTGAATATCTCCGGAACTGCTGATCTCCTGGGATTTCCACACGTACAAGTCTCTAGAATTGGCAGAGAATGGTGTGAAAAAACGAGGGCAAAAACATGTTGTTAATGAGAGGTCAGCAGAGAAGAGCCAGACTGGTTGAAGCTGACAGACAGGTGACAGTAACACAACCACAGATTACAACAGTGGTATGTAGAACAGCATCTCAGAACACATAACTCTTAAGTGGATAGGCTGCAGTAGAAAAAACTAAATAAGTCTAAAAAATAAATCTAATAAATACCTAATAAAGTGCTTACTGAGGGTACATCTTGAAGGGCAGCAATTAGTAAAATAAAAAAATAAAAAATAATAATAATTAATAAATACAAATATTTGTATTTACCACAAATAACAAATAATCTTTGTGGTTAAATTATCTTTTTTGTTTGGAGCATAAAACTGACTTTTTACAAACAAAAAAAAAGTAGAGTGGCAATAATACCCCAGGGGAAATTAAGTAATGCACCAAGCGCACCCCAGGTAAATTACATTCACAATCAGGGCTTGATTTATAGATGTTCTTGCTACTTGATACTTTTCCCTTGGCTTCATTTTTTGGCTTGGCCGCACAGGACTTTTAGCAAGGGTGGGCATGGCACAGCAGATGAAGTGCACACTGGAAACTGCCCCCAGCATTTTGGCTCTCAAGTCACTCGGTCGCACATTCCCTCTCCAGAGTGAAATGAATGATAAAACAGTTAGAGAGAGAGTGTATAATGAGATCTAAACTTAGGGCTCTGCTGTGTGTCATATGCAATTTACTGAGTAATTATTCAATCACAGAGAACATATTTTTGTTTCTCCTCCTCATCTCTTCCATACAGTGCATCCAGAAAGTTTTCCCACATTTTGTTATGTTACAGCCTTATTCCAAAATTGAATAAATTCTTTTTTTTCCCCAAAATTCTACACACAACACCCCATAATGACAACATGAAAGAAGTTTTTTTTTAATTTTTGCAAATTTATTAAAAATAAAAACTAAGAAATCACATGTACATAAGTATTCACAGCCTTTGCCATGAAGCTCAAAATTGAACTCAGGTGCATCCTGTTTCCACTGATCAACCTTGAGATGTTTCTACAGCTTAATTGGAGTCCACCTGTGGTAAATTCAGTTGATTTGACATGATTTGGAAAGCCACACACCTGTCTATATAAGGTCTCACAGTTGACAGTGCATGTCGGAGCACAAACCAAGCATGAAGTCAAAGGAATTGTCTGTAGACTGCCGAGACAGTACAGAGAAATTTCTGCTGCTTTGAAGGTCCCAATGAGCACAGTGGCCTCCATCAACCGTAAATGGAAGAAGTTTGGAACCACCAGGACTCTTCCTAGAGCTGGCCGCCCGTCTAAACTGAGCAATCGGGGGAGAAGGGCCTTAGTCAGGGAGGTAACCAAGAACCCGATGGTCACTCTGTCAGAGCTCCAGCATTCCTCTGTGGAGAGAGGAGACCCTTCCAGAAGGACAACCATCTCTGCAGCAATCCACCAATCAGGCCTGTGTGGTAGAGTGGCCAGACGGAAGCCACTCCTTAGTAAAAGGCACATTGCAGCCCGCCTGGAGTTTGGCAAAAGGCACCTGAAGGGCTCTCAGACCATGAGAAACAAAATTCAAAACGACCCTAAGCACACAGCCAAGATATCAAAGGAGTGGCTTCAGGACAACTCTGTGAATGTCCTTGAGTGGCCCAGCCAGAGCCCAGACTTGAATCCGATTGAACATCTCTGGAGAGATCTGAAAATGGCTGTGCACCGACGCTCCCCATCCAACCTGATGCAGCTTGAGAGGTGCTGCAAAGAGGAATGGGCGAAACTGCCCAAAGATAGGTGTGCCAAGCTTGTGGCATCATATTCAAAATGACTTGAGGCTGTAATTGCTGCCAAAGGTGCATCAACAAAGGCTGTGAATACTTATGTACATGTGATTTCTTAGTTTTTTATTTTTAATAAATGTGTAAAAATTAAAAAAATATATATTTCATGTTGTCATTATGGGGTGTTGTGTTGAGAATTTTGAGGAAAAAAATGAATTTATTCCATTTTGGAATAAGGCTGTAACATAACAAAATGTGGGAAAAGTGAAGCGCTGTGAATACTTTCCGGATGCACTGTATAACTGAGTTGAACGTTTGCTTGTATGTGGCAGTGTATGTGTGCACTTGTGCATGTACGTGTGTGTGTATGTGTGCGTGTGAATGCTCATGTCTTATATATATATATATATATTTATATTTGAACACGGTGGCACGGATGGTGCAGTGGGTAGCAAGGAAGGATGTCCTGGGTTCGAATCCCGGTCGGCCAGGACCTCTCTGTGTGGAGTTTGTGTGGGTTTCCACCAGGTACTCCGGTTTCCTCCCACAGTCCAAAGACATGCATATTAGGCTGATTGGAGAGTCTAAATTTTCCGTAGGTATGAGTGTATGAGTGTGTGAGTGAATGGTGTATGTGCGCCCTGTGATGGACTGGCGACCTGTCCAGGGTGTATTCCTGCCTTTCGCCCAATGTATGCTGGGATAGGCCCCAGCCCCCCTGCGACCCTGTTCAGGATAAGCAGGTTAAAGATAATGGATGGATGGATGGATGGATATTTGAACACATTTAAAATCAACAAATGAAATTACTGGTTAAAAACAAATTGTGCTGGTAGAGACAAGAAACCCTAGAGGGCTTATATGAGGTCTCTTACCTATGATAATATACTAATTACACTGAATATTTACAACAATTACATCAAAGCGTACACATAAACAAGGAGGCACAAAACAAACCAACCAAGATAAAAGATAAAACAAAACATCAAAAAGAAAAATAATAAATAGTGATAGTAATAATAATAAAGGAAATAGACATAATAAAAACAGCATAAATAAAATAATTGTCTTTTGTATAATTAATTAACACAAGCTAAATTAAGATGCACAAGACTGCCTCAATTACTAAGGGGCTTTTTTATACCAACTGTTTTGTACCATCCTTTATTTATTTTCATTTTAACCCTTAGAATCCATTGCTTGTCTTGAAGGTATTCTCTTATTCTTCTTTTTCAAGTTAAATGTAACTTAATTTTAATAAGAAATTAAAATATTCTAAATACAGAAATGTATTATAAATAATGATAATGAATAAACTTGAAAGTTAAATCAGGAAATATTTTCTTAGATCTCAAATTCTCATGAATCCAGGCCTGTATTTGAAAAACTTAAGTGGTGAGCCAATAATCAGTATTTTCAGAACTGCTTGGGCGGCAAAGCATTAGCCAAACCCTACCTATTTAGACAAGATGGCAATATCTGTAATCTACAATGACAAATTATTATTCAAACAAAGTGTACAAAACAATGCTTCACATTTTTCAATTTTAACCATTATAGAGTCTGATGACATGTTATTATGTATAAGGGCAGAAGGGCCAATGCTGAATAATGATGTGCACTTACCCTACTGTCTTGTGTGGAATGTATCACATTAAATGTGTACAGCTAAATATTTTTCAACCAATCAATCAAAATTATTGGATTGGAGGAGGAGGGAGAGGGGCTCTTTCAGCGAACTTATCCCTGGTTATAGGTATGCACTTTGTTGTATGTCGCTCTGGATAAGAGCGTCTGCCAAATGCCAATAATGTAATGTAATGTAATGGGGAGGAGGGAGGGAGGGAGGAGAGAGAGAGAGAGAGAGAGAGAGAGAGAGAGAGAGAGAGAGAGAGAGAGAGAGAGAGAGAGAGAGAGAGAGAGAGAGAGAGAGAGAGAGAGAGAGAGAGACTCATTCATTCTGCTCCAACTTTTCAAATTCAAGGGCATTTTTCTGTCTTTTTGCACTATTTTAATGTTTTTTATTAAATCAGTCGAGAATCAAGGTGAGAAATAAGACCCATCTGATGCAAATGAAGTCAGGATTCAGGAAAATATTTAATATATATTATATTTATATATAAATATTATATTTAATATTTGTTCATGGTCATGGTTCAGTGTGAAAGAATGTATGGAGGACAGTAATAACATGCAAGAAAGCAACAGCACTGGGGTGAAGCCCATGTAAAACCTCAATGAGAGCACCAATGGGCATACTTTTCTGTGTGTGTGTGTGTGTGCTAAATATTCCCTAATTTTTTCTCAGAGAAACCAAACTTAAATGCAGAAACCTGTTCTGTTACAACCTCTCTGTCCGTGCACTAATAGCCGGAGCTATGCACACACAGAATTCGACAAATTCCTGCTCAAATGTCAATACACCGTCTTAACCCTCCAGTTATGTCTTGTTTTACAACTTTTCTGTGAAAAATGTCAACATGAAAACTTGTGATGTTTACAAAATATGACCCAATGCACTCACCGTGCACTTTATTCGGAACATATTTACTTTATTACACCAACTTATTAATATCGAGTCAGTCAATTGTGCAATGCACACAATCATGTAGATACAGGTCAGGAGCTTCAGTTAATGTTCACATCACCAACCAAAATGGGGAAAAAATTTAATCGAAGTGACTTTGACCATTGAATGATTGTTGGTGGCAGACAGGGTGGTTTGAGTATCTCAGAAACTGCTGAGACACTAGAAAAGCATCTCTGAACACGCAACACATCAGTAGAAGTCTAAAAGATAAGTCTGATAAATACATAATAAAGTTCTCACTGAGTGTAAGTATCATGCACTTAACCATTGAAAAATCACAAAGGCCGATAAAGAATGATTTCCACCGCTATGATAATACCAAACATGTTTGGTATGTCTGGATATACCTCAGTCAAGTATCCTGGCTAAACTTTGACACAGACCAGTCTGATATTAACACTCAGCATATTTTTGACTAGTATTTATTTACTCATTGGGCAAGGCCCCTAACCCTGCAATTCTCCAGGGGAGGATTGTCTCCTGCTTAGTCTAATCAACTGTACGTCGCTCTGGATAAGAGCGTCTGCCAAATGCCAGTAATGTAATGTAATGTACTCAATATGCATAATATATGCATATTTTACTCAAAAAGTGGTGTACAGTAATTATAGCTAAATGAGGTCTACAGACCAAAGAAATGCAAACAACAGATTCAGCATTACTCCACTGAAGATTGCTGAAAATGCAACAACAAGACAGAGATATGATTGCTGCAAACAGCCCACCATGTAAGCCACAGGAAATGTGACTAATACCTTGTGGCATGTTACATGAGATCCTGCCTCATGTTTGCTCACATTCTTCGGTATGCATAGCATATCTGCACCAAAATGGAAATGCAAATCGGTAATTACATTCTGTTTTCATGCCACATAAGAGCCATGTCATAATTAAAATTAAAATGCAAAAGCTCGCTACAAGTTAATGTACTCACTTTTTCTGACAATAGTAAAATGTAAATCCAAAGTCATTCCATATTAAGTTTCTCTCGACATCTACCACAAAACCCTGTCATAATAGAAATGAAAGATTCTTAATAACAGTTTCTTATTGTATTCACATTATCCATGACAAAAATCAGATGAACTCAACTGGCCCTTTATCATTTAATTTTTTCATGTTTTTGTGCCACAAGGGTGACGTAAATCAAGTGAAATGCCATTGTGCCGCTTTGTGATTGGTTAAGTTCTAAAACCCGTCTACAACAAACAGTCAACTTGAGACAAGACTTGACATGGTCAGTTTCGGAAATGCTAGCTAAAAAAACGTTCAAAACCCTCCCGTCTCGTCTCGTCTCAGTCGGCTGTTTGATGTAAACTGGGCTTTATTAACCCAAGGAATGTGGGTAGGCCTGAAGCCCAGCTATTGTAGCACATAAAGCCTATTGTGATGCCGCGGCTCATTGGCGCGTCCTCACGCGTCCTTATTTGTGTGATGCTGCGGCTCATTGGCGCGTCCTTATTGTGGCCGCACTGAACTTTTATATGCGTGTTTTATAAATGATGGACTTGCGTTCATAAAGTTCATATGTGCCCTCCACTAGTATTCACTAGTGCTGTGATATGTGTTACGTGTTGAGCTTGCGTGAGCATAAACGGATGGGTGCTCACATGCGTTTAGAATTCGCCAAACATTTCACGCACATTCGTTCATTAAAGTCATTCACTCGGTTATGCAGAAACTAGGTTGTGCTCTGATAAAATATGCATGTTAACTCAAAAGATATGTGCCTTTGGACAATGTCTGTGAGCATAAGTTATTTCTTTAATGTACAGTGCTTGGTTAAATATAGTGATTTAGAGGCATAACTTCTAACCGCCATATCGGCTGGCTCTCTTCCTGGTGCTTCCAGGGAAGCACGCTCCCGTCCTGGGACAGCTATATGGTGAGTTACGGTGAGTTTAATGGCATGTGTCAAGATACCGTTGTAAACTTAAAGGCCTGGTGTAGTCTGTGTGTAATAGGTACCTTAAATGTTTAATACATATTTTGTCATGGTGGGAGGTAGTACCCGGTGGGCTGAGGATCATTAGTTCCACCTGTTCCTCATTAACTCGTATTAAGTATTTAAAGCCAGTCTGTGTATTCGCCCTGTTTTCGGAGGGTTGTTTTTATTTTCTACAGCCGTTTTTTGGGCTTAATTTCTGTTCGTTCCAATTACCGCCTACGGGTTAGTTTCTGTTCCTCTCTGTGTCCCGAGAGAAGGTCTTATTGTTGTATACCACTTCCTGTATTGTGAGTTCGCCTTCAAGGGTCTAACCTCAGTCGCTACTGGCCCTCCACCCTGCCCCTACTCCACAGAACACAAAAGCCATCTCGGAGGGGCCAGCGACTAGTCAGTAATGGAAGCGGATTCCTCACTGGAAGCGGTGATAGCCGCCCAGCAGGCTGCTCTAAATAGGCAGGAACACCAGCTGCAGGCGCTGCAGGCTCAGCAGGCTGCCACCACCGAGCAGCAGACTTTAGTGTACCAGCGGCAGGATGAAATCTTGGCTAGGTTAGGTGGGCAGCAGGATGTGCTGCTGGGGCTCGTCAAGAGTTTTCGGCAGTTAGCGAGCAAATTTCGTGCAGCGCAAACACCTATGCCACCCCCTGACAACCCTCAACCACCCACCCCTCCCCAATTTGCTATGCCCACTTACCAGCCTATTCCCCCAGTGGTCAGGGAGCCAAAATTACAGCTGTCGTTGCGGTACGGGGGAGAAACAGGGAAATGTAGGGGGTTTCTCTCCCAGTGTTTGATTTTTTTTAAAGCGCCCTCGCGGTTTTCAACTGAGGAGTCCCGTGTGGCGTTTATCCTGTCGTTGTTAACCGGGACTGCACTGGCCTGGGCTGAACCTCTGATCAGGACCCAATCTCCTTTTATGAATGATTTCCAGCTCCGAATACAAGAGATGACTAGGGTCTTTGATCACAATGTCACGGGAAAAGAGGCTGCAGCCCGCTTGACTTGGATGAGGCAGGGGACCCAGAGTGTCGCTGAATTCTCCGTGGCATTCCAGGCTCTGGCAGGGGAGACAGGATGGGCTGACGAACCCCTAATGACACTGTTTACGGGAGCTTTGTCCGATCCTGTCAGAGACGTGCTGGCCACAGTAGAACCACCAGGGGATTTAGGGTCACTGATTTCCACAGCGATCCGAATTGATAATTGGGTTCGGGAGTGAGAGAGAGAAAGAGCCGGCAAAATAAGCGGGTTAACGTGGTCGGGTTCACCTCCTTTAGGCAGAACCTTAGAGGCAGAAGGGAGACAGGGTGCACACAAGGGGGAGGAGGCTATGCAGCTGGGTAGCACTTCTCTAGCACGCCCTAGGAGGTGGTCCAGAAGAGAGGGGTTGTGTTATTTTTGCAAACAGCCAGGGCACCTGGTAAAAAACTGTCCACACTTGAAAGCAAAAGATCAGTCCCACTAGCGGAGCGAAAGTCGCTAGTGGGACCGGTCAAAGGTATTAGCTTTCGCACAACTCTGTTCGTAGAACTAGCATGGAGAGCGGTCGGTGCTGAGGCTTTTATTGATTCAGGGGCGGTGGATAATTTTATTGACCGTCAGTGGGCTGCACAACACCAACTGCCGGTCCGATCTATGCCGCGGCCCCAACCTATTACGGCGCTCGACGGTCGTCCCTTGGGGTCTGGGGTGGTCCGCCACAAGACCGAGCGGGTTATTATGCGCATCCCGTTTGGTGGCCACCTGGAGCGTATATATTTTTATCTAGTGGAATCTCCAGCGTATCCCATAGTTTTAGGCCACGTCTGGCTGGTAAAACATCAGCCGCAAATAAACTGGGGTAACCGGAGCCAGCCGGTGTCTCGGTGGGGTCCGCAATGCGCTGCTCACTCATATCAGGGTTACACTTCCTCGACGCCTCCCATTGACACTGATATAGGGTCCGAAATGGACGAGGAGGAGGCTAGGGAGCCCCTTGGTCCTAATGTCAGGGTGTCGGAGCAGGAGGAGCACAAGGGGAGTTTGGAGTGGGACTCTGATTTTGATTGGAATTGTCCTATTGACGAGAGTGAGGGCAGTGATGACATTGAAGGGGACACCGGGCTCCTGGGTCAAACCGCAGGCGGTGGAGGCTATGATCAGATGGTTGGGGCTATCAAGTTTTCGCAGCCAACCAAAGTCCCGAGGGTTTATTGCGAGCTAGCTGAGGTGTTCAGCAAGCAACGAGCTACCTCGTTACCCCCGCACCGGTCGTACGATTGTGCGATAGACTTGCATCCAGGTACCGTTCCGCCTCGGGGTTCCCTCTATTCGCTATCTGTGCCTGAGAGTAAGACCATGAAGGAGTACACCCGTCAAACAGGTGCAGAGATTTATGGGGTACGCCAACTTTTATTGGCGTTTTATAACACATCACCACGCTCACTAGGAAAGATGTTCCCGCATGCTTTCTGTGGACCCCTCGGGCGGAGGCAGCATTCGTGGAGCTAAAAAAGAGGTTCTGCTCTGAACCCATTCTCATAACTCCGAACCCGGGCCTGCCGTTTATTGTGGAGGTGGATGCCTCCGAGGTAGGAGTAGGAGCCATTCTCTCCCAACGATCTCCCAAGGACCACAAGGTACATCCCTGTGCATTTTTTTCGCGGTCGCTGTCACAGGCTGAGAGGAACTATGACGTAGGGGATAGGGAGTTACTCACGGTGAAATTGGCCTTGGTGGAATGGCGTCATTGGTTGGAGGGGGCAGAACATCCATTCACAGTATGGACCGATCATAAAAACCTAGTACATGCGTTCGGAGGGTTGTTTTTATTTTCTACAGCCGTTTTTTGGGCTTAATTTCTGTTCGTTCCAATTACCGCCTATGGGTTAGTTTCTGTTCCTCTCTGTGTCCCGAGAGAAGGTCTTATTGTTGTATACCACTTCCTGTATTGTGAGTTCGCCTTCAAGGATCTAACCTCAGTCGCTACTGGCCCTCCACCCTGCCCCTACCGCACATATTTGTGTTGTGATATGTAAACACCCCTGTGTTTATGGAATGGGATGGTGTGTGCCAATTTGGGGTGGTCACGTCTACCTGTTAAAGAGGAAGGCATTTATTTTGTTAGAGAGATCTCGATGGGGAAGGAACCAAGGCCTAGGTCCTCCTTATCCCTCAATTGTGTGAGGTATGGTCTCATTATTATCGTCATCGTCGAAGTCTGACTTTATTCGAGTACTTTTGTTTGGCTGATGTAGCCATAGCTTTATATAAACATTTATATACATTATTTTCCTTTATTTCCTTTTTGTCATTTTTTTGTGCATTTCTTGCATTTTGGATGCCTCAACACCTGCGGGTGGACAAATAAATGACAAGAAAACACCATATCTGCCTCACTGCGATCTTTTGTGCCAACCTAAAAGACCCTCGACATCCTACTATTTAACACCTATAGATAGTATTTCTGCCGGTGGTCGCTCGATGTCAAAAAGAAAATAAGCCAGGCAGTTTGTTATTTGACTAACCTAAACATGCCCAGTTTGGACATCAAAATGAAGCTGCCTTAAGCTAGCTACATATGTTAAAGTTCCCATTGACCCATGTAAATTTCTTTATTTTTATACATCATACAAAAAATTCACTATTTTTAGTAGGCTAAGCTGACTGTCCCAATCACTCTCAGCCTTTCCTTAGACCAGCTTTGCTCAGCACAAAACAGTCAATCTTGAGAGTTGGAGATTGTGATACTGATGAAAAAGCCCACGGTGAAGAAGGGGGAGCCTATTATGTGGATAGGCTATAGCCTGCCAGGAATGACACTATATGATACCATCTCTTGTAGATGGATTGATTTATTGAATAGGCCTACTATATCTAAGCTATTGCCAGGGTGCAAGCCAAAATACAGGCACATTTATGGAAGAGTTAAAGTAGCTTGGGGAGCTTGTGAAATGTACTGTAGTTTTTTAGACAACTGAAGGTGTCATGGGGATTATTTGAGTTGTTCTCTGATAGTTTAGATGGGATAGACTTATTGGTCTTCTGCAGCTGTAGCCTATCCACTTAGAGGTTTGACTCATTGTGTGTTCAGGGATGCTCTTCTGCATAGCACTGTTGTAATGTGTGGTTATTTGTGTAACTGTCACCTTCCAATCAGCTTCCACCAGTCTGGCCCTTCACCTTTGACCTCGCTCATTAACAATGTGTTTTTGCCCACAGAACTGCTGCTCACTGGATCTGCACCATTCTCTGCAAACTCTAGAGACTGTTGTGCGTGAAAATCCCAGGAGATCTGCAGTTTCTGAGATACTCAATCCTCGATACTCACCCTGCCTGGCACCAACAATGATTCCACGGTCAAAGTCACAAAGATCACATTTCTTCCCCTGTTCTTCCCCTTCTTCTGATCAGTATCTACATGATTGTATGCATTGCACTGCTGTCACACAATTGGCTAATTAGATTGTTTTGTTTTAAAAATCGTGTGAATGGCGGAATCCACACCACAACTATACAACAACCACAGTGACAAATGATTTTGTTGGGATCACTTTCAAGGTGAATTTCTCCTGCTGTATGAATGATAAAACACTGACAGGCAATCAAAATACATGTGAATTCACAGTGTGTTGTGTTAAAAATGGCAGAGGACATAGCTGAGAGGCCTTTTACAGAAAGTTATCGCTCATTAGTGTGGATGCTCACATTGTTAAAAAACTGCAATTTACACAATATGTTAGTACTGCAAGTCATCCATGTGGACTATTATGAAATGAATGCATTATTGGACAAAGATAAGACATGGTGGGCATTAACTGCTAAATAGCTGGGTTCATGAATGGAGTTTTGCGGGATAAACTCCCATGGGAAACACAGCAATTGTTCCCAGCATCAGAAAAATAAACAGCTGTATAAATGGATGATATGAAAAAGGTAAGCTAGGAGCCATTTATTGAATAAAAAGAGCCATTTATCCATTCAGGCATTTTAGCCAAACTTGCCAAGTTTTTTGCCAGCATTACTGAATCAGTTTTTGTGACATGCAGGTACACATAGAACATCTGCGGTGTGAATGTGTTGGAACATTGTTGGCTGAAGTAGACACAAATCACCCCAGACACATTGGGAATGTTGTGATCTTATCCTCCCCTACAACCCAAATTGAGTCCACCTCACGGGCGGTCAATAAAAAATTGATGACTCTTTCCATACTTGGACCAATTAGAGACAACCACCATAAATAATCCATGAAACATTTAGGCGTGATATATAGGCTTAACCTTTTCTGCTTCTTCCCAATAAATTATTCAAAGTACATATTTTCATTTAGATTTAGCAGATAATGTCTATTTAAAATGTGTGTCAATGTCACAACTTATACACAATTATTTATGGGTCAGCAGAATATGCCTATGTATCCCTTGCACATTAAAATGGAGGTAATTTCCTGCATGCAACCTGTGTAAAATTTTGCAACACATTGTTCCTGCAGGCCTGATTCTATATCTGTAAACAGGATGTGGTACACTCTGTCTAGTCTAGACATGATAATAATAAGTTATCATGAGTATCCCCATGCTGTTCTCACCTGCTACTGCTGTGGGGGGTGAGCAGCCATATTAATTTTGTCCTGCCACCATCCAGCAGATCATTAGGCTGTTCCACACAGACACTGCCCTCTCACACGCCTACATCGACACTCCTCATGCGGGTGGGGATGGATTTGTGGTGGGAGGACATGTCTGTGAGGTTGGTGCTCCTCTCCTGCTCTCTCACAAGCACATACCATCAGTGAAGTTGGGATAAAATAAGGACTTTTTAATGTCATGTTCTAGTGACCGTCATTAACCAGAGGGTTTCCTGTTCATTTAAAAAATATATTTTTTGGTCCCACTTGAGCTGATGATTGGCTGCGTTTTTGTGAAAACAGTGGAGGCTGATGTGATGAGGAGGCCCGAGGGACCTGCCCAGCAGTTTATCATCCTGAGGGCAATGGCAGTTTCCTGGAAGGACCAGAGAGCTGTCGTGGATGCTAATTCACTTTGGCTGCAGTGTCTGCTTTTCCCAGGCAGTCCACAGAAGGCTTCTCAAACTGTCGTTATTTTCCCTCCCCTCCCTGGAGACAGCTGAGAGCAAAGCAAAACACACACACATGCACACGAACACACACACATGCACACTGTAGGAATTTGGTCCTTTGTGAAGTAAAACAAGTAGTCCGATATTCAGGTTAGCAACAATGTATTCATATAGCAAAAATAGTCTTTAATTACAGTATGAAGCATACCGGGTAAAAGCAAGGCAGGTCAATTACAAACTCATGTTACAAAGGAATTAGCTTTTATGCCCAAAACCTCCTGATGTAAAATACAGGTAGTTGTCCCTGATTGGGTGGCAGGCAGACGAATACACATTATTTTGTAATCATATGGTGTGACCAAGGAAACCAAATGGTCATTGTCAGCAAAGCGTACAGTAAACCCCCCTTGTTTATTCAGTATGGGCTTCCTAACCCCCCTTTGACCATTCAGTACGATTGAGGTGTTAGGTGGCCACACAAGAACAATGAAGTCTTCCCTACACACACACACACATTTGCGCACACAGACACACACACACATGCATGTGCACACTCACACACACACAAGCCTCAAACACATAAAACACCAGAGGAAAAAAAAATAATGCAGTTAACTTGTCTTGTGTGCAAGTGTGTCCGCGTGTATTCATTTACAGAATTCTTTCACTTGCTGTATAATTTGTCTGTAGCTTGCCTGATCTGTAAGCATGAAAGGATGTGGTCATGTTGGTTAGCTTGAATGGTTGCTTATTTTCTGAGCACCCATTGCACAGTTACAGTATGTGCCAACTACTCTTATGCACAGCTACAGAAGTGTCATCATTAGCCATTGTGTTCTGTTCACTTGGCTGTTTGCCGGGTTAAATTGACCCGGAACATTATTGGGATTTTAAAGCAATACAGAAATAAAAATTGTCACTATACATAACAAATATTGTCTTTTCTCATTCCCAAACAATATAGATAAAATATATGATTAATGCCAATTACCTTTGCTGGATCACATTTAACAATTATAGTGGCATTCGTTTTTGTGAAAAAGTTATAAATCCACGATAATGAAGAAATGAGTGCCATAAATCATGTTTATCTTGAAAAAATGTAAATGAAACAAGGTTTTCATGACTATTGATGTTCATTGTTTTAAGCTAAAACCCAAAACAAGAATGAATGTAAAAGTTTTCATCACTCAAATAGATCTCTCAAAAATGTGTCAAAAAAAACAGAAAAACCAGAACTGAAAGAAGGCACAGTGGTTTGGCACAGATTTGAATCATCAGTAAAACAAATAAATAAATAACCTTGTTGCAGAAACCAGGAACAGCAACCACTTGTAAAGTAGCTATGCTAGTAGCTATTATTCCATGTATGAAAACCTAAGTGATTTCATGTGTGTGGCATTTTCTAAAGTTGGACACTTATCTACAACAACATGCAACAACATTACAACATGCATAAGAAATTTCAGCCCTGTCTTCAAAGGACAGCCAGATTTGCACACTTAAAGTATGTGGTTGTGTTGCCCTCTGCAGTTAAGTATAATGCACTGTATGCACTGAATACAAATGCATTGAATACATTGAGACATTTTTGAAATGGTTTGACGGATTGCCAAACCATTTTTGAACATTTTTGCACATATTTGAACTCAATTGTTTTTGCGCAGAGGTCCAGTGTGTCCTATTCAGCGTGGTTGATCAATTAACGCGGTTCGGGAGACACGTGTTGGATATTCCAAATAAGGGTTGGACTGGATATACTTAGCCCCAATTTGTTTCTTTCTGAAATAATCAAATTGCAACATTGCATAACATAGCTCAACATTAACGGAGGTAACTTAGATTGTCATTTAGCTAGCTTACCGTTAGGCTCAAGCAACTGCTTTAATGTCCACTAGCTATTAAAAATGAAAACTTTAGTAAATTAAACTGTTCATACTAGTCTAATTTAGTTTATATGTTTAATAGTGGTGGCACGGATGGTGCAGTGGGTAGCCGCGTGTAGGTGTAGAGACCTACGATGGTCACCGCGGCTCGAATCCGCCCTTTGGCAAACCATGACATAAATAATGGAAACTATTTCCTTGTAGAATTGTCCCATAATCATGTTTGTTGTGTCATTAGATCTCCAGCTCCATTTCACTATGGATAGGAAATCCTTTCTGCCATCATTCTACTTAATAGTTATCTCACATTACAATTAAGGTATTTGGCTTTGTCCCCCACTGTTCACTCTGAACAATATGGGATATGCAATTTGTTTTAAGTACATTGTTTTTAATGGCTGTTATTTTTTTATTTTTTTATTTTATTGTTTCAAATTGTTAAAATTAGGGATATGTTACGGCCCCCTGCTCTGTGCTACTTATTCTGGCGTTACTTCACAGGTGCCTTGTTGGCGGAGTATCAGGTCATTTGCGCAATTGGGAGCACCTGTGACCAGATGTTAAAATGTGCCTGACTCTTGTCTGAAGGAGGGAACTCTCTTCCCACGTACCTGTTGGTTCTTTTTGGGTTTGCATCAGATAACATTGCTTCAGCATACTTTTCACACATCCACTCACTCACACTACTGATGCAACTGACTTTCACACTACACATTTTTGTTAACTGGTTATTTCAAATAAATTTGACCTTGTTTTTTAAATGCGTCAGTGTGCGTCTCCCGTTTTGTCACGGCCACTGAGCCAGGTCGTGACAGATAATGAAGTACATAATTTAATAATTAACAAACTTTACATTCAAATGAATAATATCAAGCAGGAAATAAAATGAAAGGCAGGCAACTGATTGGATGTTGGGTAAAAGTTTTTATGGCAACTGAAAATTGTGGAGTACAGAGCCAAACAAAAAAATATGTCTTTGTCCTAAACATTACAGATGGCACTGTATATAACATTGTAATCTTTTTTTGTGTATGTAATAAATTGCAATAATTGATCTAATGTCAGTCGTGATGTAATGTCAGTACTACATCTAATGTAGAACTTTCCACATATTGTTACACTGCTATTTTCACATACATACTACTGTACTACTTTTATGTTGCCTCATTGTGTAAGTGTAAATATATTAATGGAAAATAAAGGAACATATACCAAGATGTCTGAATGACAGTAAGTTAGGCCTATGTCAATAAACGATTGGCATTGGCGCTACTTATTACTTTTACAATAGCAGTGAAATAAGAGCAACAATAATACATTTTATGTCTAAACCTTTATGAATCAAACGTGTATACAAATTGTCAACACTATTAATTACGGTGATATTTTAAACCGTAATGTGATGTTAATGTAGCTGGCTACGACGTTGAGAAACAGACATGCAGAGACATTATCCCGGTTACCTGTAATTTTCCCACATAAAAAAACGAACAATTGGAACATTCAAAATAACAATAATACATCGCAGTAACTGATTAAACTACAGGCAATTTTATTGAAAATATTGTGGGAATACCTCAACAATATAAATATCATTCGAGGACCCGTTAATAGTAAAATAATTATCTAGATAGACTTACCGAAACGTGCGTCGGAGCCTATGTAAATGATTCGCGCCAGGCGATTTCGAATAGTTAAGGAATCCGCATTGTAAGGACGTCATTCATTTATCTCGGAACAGCGCCGCGATATCAACGTGCGGCCAAGAATTTATCGCATCCGAAGTGATAAGAACTTCCGTTGAAAATGAATTCGCAAGGAGGTGCTGGGTTCGAATCCCCGTCGGCCAGGGCCTCTCTGTGCGAAGTTTGCATGTTCTCCCCGTGTCTGCGTGGGTTTCCTCCGGGTACTCCGATTTCCTCCCACAATCCAAAGACATGCAGGTTAGGCTGATTGGAGAGTCTAAATTGCCCATAGGTATGAATATATGAGTGAATGGTGATGGACTGGCGACCTGTCCAGGGTGTATTCCTGCCTTTCGCCCAATGTATGCTGGGATAGGCTCCAGCCCCCCTGCGACCCTGTTCAGGATAAGCGGGTTAAGATAATGGATGGATGGAAGTTTAATAGTGATCCAGAACACCTTAAACGCAGCTTCTATCCCACTCTCCACTCTCCATTTTTTTTAACTGAACCACAAAGGGTTAACTTCGTGTGATGTCATATTTGTGCGACGGAAATAATGGTTGACAGATCCTGCGCAAAATGATAACGTAAACAACACCAATTTCACAGTACGTTAGCTGGTGTGTTTTATCTACACAATGGAACTAGCTAGCTAGTATTCGTAATTTACACCGTTTAACAAATTAAACAATGCTACCTAGCTTGTATCAAAACATAAACCCAACCGTTTTTATGTTCAGTCAATAAAGCTATAAAACTCCTCGTTTATCAACGACGACTGTTTTTAGCTGCAAGTATGTCATTTCTTGTGGACTCAATTATCATGTTCACCTCTCAGGTAAATTAGCTAGCTACCTAATATGAAATTAGACTGCTATTTTGCAAGCTAAATTACGTCCAGTGTCTAAATGTATGTTTTAAACATGATACCAAAGGCTTACCATGTTTTAGTTTCTGTTCACTGTACTTTGTCACTTCTTCGCAGGTGCTGTTCTTCGGATTTGGGTGGCTTTTCTTCATGAGGCAACTGTTCAAAGATTACGAGGTAATACGCATGGTATTAGCTATAAGTTCGCTAGCTAGCTGGAAAGCGTTGGGTGCGTTTTATTAAAGCTTTGAGTGATGCGTTAAAGTCTTAAGTTTAAAAGCTACATTACGAGCCACTACGTCTTGTCTGTCTGGTCAAGGAGACGTGGTTAAATTATGATTGCAAACTATGCATCAATATGATCATTACCTGGAACACATTTTGATACATTTGATATTAAAGATATTGGAATAATCTGTATTTTTACAGTTTTATTTTTATGCACTTGTGAGTGGGAGGAAAGGAGTTTATTGAAAGCTGACAGTGAGAGACTTGGCTGTGAAGTTAGGGTTTGTTGTACTAGAGTGCAAATCCCCTGTAGGAACTGCTAATGGTGAGACACAATAATTCTCTCATTCTTAACAGGTTCGTCAATATGTTGTGCAAGTGGTCTTCTCCGTCACCTTTGCGTTTTCCTGCACAATGTTTGAGCTCATTATCTTTGAGATACTGGGTGCCCTAAGCAGCACGTAAGTATGCTTTGGACATTGTTTTGTATGTCCTAGTGCAGATAAAGCTTTAATTGTGTAGTGTGTTACTTAAGAAGTCACATGGGTTTGTTAATTGAGTTTCCCATGGCATGGCCATGCCCATTGTCATTCTTTCTCTAGAGATACACTATTAGATCACACTTTCCTGGTGTTCTCATGTTGCTTGTTTTGTATTTCCAGCTCTAGGTACTTTCACTGGAAACTCAACCTGTATGTTATCTTACTGGTTCTCATTTTTGTGGTGCCTTTCTACATTGGTTACTTTGTGGTTAGCAACATACGACTGCGTAAGTGTCTCTTGCCTATTCTGAAAAATATTATACTGCAATCTTATATTCCGCTTATCAATATTGCTCAGCAGCATGTAAATGTATGTGATAGGTGTGTGTGTGTGTGTGTGTGTGTGTGTGTGCACGTGTGTGAACATACTATCCAGAGAGCTGAGATTCAGCAGCTCACAGTTTACATTTTGTTGAATGAAATGGAGTGATCTTGTGTTTTTGAAGAAGTCCCTATGTTGTATGTGCCCTCAGTGCAGAGACAGAAGCTGCTCTTTGCCTGTGTCGTATGGTTCACTTTCATGTATTTCTTCTGGAAGTTGGGTGACCCCTTTCCCATCCTCAGTCCCAAACACGGTATGTACATCAAACATTTCACTGTTATATTCAAGCACTGTAACTGAAGTAAGTGCAGCTTGCTAGGATCTGCTGAGTGGGTGGTCCCCCATGGTCTGGTGATAGAAAATCTGGACCATGTTAGTGTCGACTGGTTGCCTGGCTGCCCTGACACCATTGAGATATACACTCACTGAGCACTTTATTACTCTACACCTACTCAATCATTCCATTATCTAATCAACCAATCGTGTAGCAGTGCAATGCATAAAGTCATGCAGATACAGGTCAGGAGCTTCAGTTAATGATCACATCAACCATCAGAATGGGGAAAAAAATGTGATCTCAGTGATTTTGACCATGGCATGACTTGATGTTGGTGCCAGACAGGGTGGTTTGAGTATCTCAGAAACTGCAGATGTCCTGGGCACTGGGATGAGGACTGGGTATCCATACGGAAAAGGAATGAATAGGAATGAAAAAATCTTATATCTTCTGGGTGTCTCAGAAAAAAAAATCTGAATGTCAATCCTGGTTTTCACAAGTGTGTCACCCAGGGAGGGAGGGAGGGTTTTCAGTCAGCCAGGATGATAGGATCTCATCAGTCACTAAGGATCCGCACTGGCCGACTAGGTGCCTGCAGTCTAGCTGCTGAGCTGTACCCGAAGTATCCTCCACCAACTCATGTTTATGTGAGGCTGTCTTACAAACTGCGGTGTGATCAGAATCACAGTTGGATCGTTTGCTTCAGACTTCAGAGAAGAGCACGTTTGTCTGCGTGTCTCCAAATTGATAGCTGTGGTTACAGTAATGAGTGTTGAAGAATAAGAGTGTTTATTCAGAACTGGGGAAAATTAGAGGGGGGAAAAGATTGATTAGATAAATTTAACATATTAAAAAGTACACGTTGAAGGTTACTGGCCACAGAATGCAGTGTTATGGTTGATGCCTTTTGTTGTGACTTATCGAGAGTATCAGTACGACTGTTGGAGGGATTTTTTTCACGACTGTTCTATCTAGTGCCTTCTTCCTGGCTTCAGGTCTATAGTCTGTCCTGCTAAAGTAAACATCCGACCATGTGTTGTGTCCCCTCTCCCTTACTGCTGTGTAAAATTGGTTCCCGCCTCCTCCCCTTAGGGATCCTGTCCATTGAACAGCTGATCAGTCGAGTGGGGGTGATTGGAGTCACACTCATGGCCTTGTTGTCTGGCTTTGGTGCAGTCAACTGTCCTTATACCTACATGTCTTACTTCCTGAGGTGAGCCTTTACCCATGATCCTCTTTCCCTTATGCTTCAAAGTCTTTCTTCCTGAGCCACGTCTTTTTTCCAAAAATACTGCTTGCACCGACAAGTCTGCTTACACATCTGAGTTTTGTTTAATATTAGAAACGCATACTTTTTTACTTCCTAGACTAGCTAAGTCTGATGCCAAGCTGCCTTGATTTCTATGCCCGCAGCAGCCTGATTTCATACAGATTATGAAAGCAAATATTGCAAAACTATTTTCTAAAAATATAGCACACTACTAAGTTTGAACCGATTTCAACATTTTTATTTCTAAATTATAGCAGTTTTGTTATATAGGGTAAGGGAAAAATGTGTCCAGGCACATTATAGGCACACCGAGAACACCTAAAATGTGTGAAACAAGACCAAGCAGAAAATGGGAAAAGAAATACAAAGTGTAATATTTAAAAAAAAGTTATTTATTCAGTCTTCAGTTCAGTGTGAAAAGCCTGCACTTAGAAAGCTCTGGTGTCTGGAGAGATAACATCACATGCTATTGACCAAGCCACTGGAGGTAGAGCTGGAGTTGGTCCCTGGGCACTGCACACTGCTCCTAAGTAATTAGCATGGGTTAAGTGCAGAGTTAATAAATAAAATAAAAATAAAATAAAATGCTTCCACAGGAATGTGACAGACAGTGATATCCTGGCCCTGGAACGGAGACTGCTCCAGACTATGGACATGATCGTCAGCAAGAAGAAGAGGTAGGAGAAGTAAAGGGACAGTGATTATGCACAGTAAGAAACCGTGGTCTCTCATTTTGTTCACAGGAGAATTCTGCTAAGTGCAAGTTAACCAAAATAAACCTTGAAAATAAACCTGCATGTACATGCACGCACTGTGGGTTTATGTACATGTTGTGTGATCAGTGGACAAACGTAGTCAGTTTTGAAACAACAGCTATCCGGGGCTTTCATCATGCTGCAGGACTGCTGATTTGCCTGGTTAACTGCATTGCGCTAAACCCTGCTAAATCTGGAACACGAGTTGAAGTTAGAAGTTCTGGGTTTTGCTCAGTTATCCAGCCTACTCAGAATTGTGCTTTATGATGCAGGCCCCAGATATCTGAAGGAAACATGAGACCGGACTCACTATGAGTGATTTGCAATGACTACAGTAAAAAAAATACATATATATTGTCATTTCTACTGATCATGTTGGTGCTTTAGTTCAGGTCAGTGTTTTTTAATTCCTGTGGAAGAAACAACACAGGGTTATTAAAAGGCATTGAGGTAAACAACCATCCTTAGTAGTGTATCCATTTTTTTGTTTTTCATTTGATGTAGAACTGCAAGATCGACATGATGACATTTAGCATGTTATAAGACACATTTCCTGTTAACGGTGGGCTGTGAGCAGCAATCATATCTCTTGTTTTCATCTATTGTTTGTTTTATCTTCCTCTCTCTCCACAGAACATGCTTTGAACATTAAAAAGTTCACATTTTCATGTTTATATTATGCCTGCTCTCTTAATTACTGTTCCTAAATAAGTGCACCCTTATTGATGTATTTTGAGGGGCTTTGACCCTATCTGTTGGTGTTAAGCTGTGTCAAACCTTTGAACCCTGCTGGCTTGTGGTGGGCCCCTTTGGCCCGGCTCCTCAGTCCTGGTGTGTTTTCTCAGAATCGCCATGACGCGGAGGCAGATGTACCAGCGCGGGGAGGACCAGAACAAGCAGACGGGATTCTGGGGGATGATCAAAAGTGTCACTTCCTCTCCTCCGGGCAGTGAGAGTATCCATTTATGAACCTCCCGTTTCTATTGAATGTTTAGCCGATTCTCTAGTGTAACTGCGTAACTTAGCGTAACTTATTTAAAGAGTGACTTAAAATAAGATTAGAGACACAGCATAATGGATGCAGATGTTGACTGACACCATCGTAATATATCATGGGAAGAAACAATGCTGTAATACTGTTGCACATACAGTAAGTGACATGCAGAAGGGGGGAATTAATATAACTCATTACATTACATTACTGAATCAGCTCTTTACATTACTCCAGGTAAAGAGCTGATTGAGAGGTGAAAGGCAGTGCTTTGCCCCTCAGTACGCATCTGTTTGAGGTTGAGTGAGCTCCTTGACTGCACATGTGCAGATCTGTCTCTAATCCAACAGGAAGTGGATGCTCTGGAGGAGCTTAGCCGACAGCTCTTCCTGGAGACGGTGGACCTGCAAGCCACTAAGGTAGTGATAAGCCCTGACCCCCTAGTTAGGGCCAAAAATGAATAATTTACTCTCCCTTTCAGTCTCTTTAAAAGCTTACCTTTCCAAAGTGCCTTCCCTGTAAGCTTATTTTTAAATCTTGGGTTTTAAAAACTTTGGTTATATAAAAGAAGCTTCACATTGTATATTGTGATTATGGGGAGGCTGCCGCTGTCCCAGAATTCAGTGTACTGCCGTACAGCGATTTCTGTTTTTCCTGTGTCTTCATACCTCAGGAAAGGATAGAGTACTCCAAAACATTTCAGGGAAAATACTTCAACTTCTTGGGATACTTCTTCTCCATCTATTGTGTCTGGAAAATATTTATGGTAAGAATCATGCCTGTCACAACCTTGAGGTGGCTTGTAGTTTTCCAATTACATATGTATAAAATAGATTATTCAGGTGAGAAAATGTCATTTTGAATATACTGAATACGCATTGTTTTTGAAAGCACACTGGTGATATTTGTCATGTCTGATCGGTAGTGCAGATATCACCTGTGTGGAATTGTGGCCTTCTCGTATCAATAGCATTGCAGACGTGGATGATTCATCCTCAGATAATGTTGGCAGATGCATAAGTTTTAGACAGCCGTGAATATGTGTTAGCAGTGAATCTGTTTATGTCACAGCGCGTAACGTCTTGCACTGCCTGGTGTCCTTCCAGGCCACCATCAACATTGTCTTCGACCGCGTAGGCAAGACAGACCCTGTAACGCGCGGGATTGAGATAACGGTCAACTACCTGGGCATCCAGTTTGATGTGAGTTGAGTGAAGAGGTGGCACTACACCACGCAAAGGGAATATGAAGCCTTTTAGTCTCTTCAGGCTTGCTCCTGACTGGCACCATCTCAAATTCCCACATTGTTTTCACCAGGTGAAATTTTGGTCTCAGCACATATCCTTCATTCTGGTTGGCATCATCATCGTCACGTCCATCAGAGGTCTACTGATTACGCTTACCAAGGTAAGTGGCATTTTATCTTCTGTTATTTTTTGAGGCGTCGCCTTATTTTTGAAGGCCCTGTCTTTATAGGCTCTATGTCAATGCCTTGACCTTCTCTTCCCCACAGTTCTTCTATGCCATTTCCAGCAGCAAGTCCTCCAATGTCATAGTGCTGGTGCTGGCTCAGATTATGGTGAGCTCACTGTCTGCGTGTCTGATACAGTACTCTCTCTCAGAGCATGTACCCTGTCTGTGTGTCTGATACAGTACTCTCTCAGGGTATGTACCCTGTCTGCGTGTCTGATACAGTACTCTCTCAGGGTATGTACCCTGTCTGCGTGTCTGATACAGTACTCTCTCAGAGCATGTACCCTGTCTGCGTGTCTGATACAGTACTCTCTCTCAGAGCATGTACCCTGTCTGCGTGTCTGATACAATACTCTCTTAGGGTATGTACCCTGTCTGCGTGTCTGATACATTACTCTCTCTCAGAGCATGTACCCTGTCTGCGTGTCTGATACAGTACTCTCTCAGGGTATGTACCCTGTCTGCGTGTCTGATACAGTACTCTCTCAGGGTATGTACCCTGTCTGCGTGTCTGATACAGTACTCTCTCAGGGTATGTACCCTGTCTGTGTGTCTGATACAGTACTCTCTCTCAGGGTATGTACCCTGTCTGTGTGTCTGATACAATACTCTCTCTCAGGGTATGTACCCTGTCTGTGTGTCTGATACAGTACTCTCTCAGGGTATGTACCCTGTCTGCGTGTCTGATAGAGTACTCTCTCTCAGAGCATGTACCCTGTCTGCGTGTCTGATACAGTACTCTCTCAGGGTATGTACCCTGTCTGCGTGTCTGATACAGTACTCTCTCAGGGTATGTACCCTGTCTGTGTGTCTGATACAGTACTCTCTCTCAGGGTATGTACCCTGTCTGTGTGTCTGATACAATACTCTCTCTCAGGGTATGTACCCTGTCTGTGTGTCTGATACAGTACTCTCTCAGGGTATGTACCCTGTCTGTGTGTCTGATACAGTTATCTCTCTCAGGGTATGTACCCTGTCTGTGTGTCTGATACAGTTATCTCTCTCAGGGTATGTACCCTGTCTGTGTGTCTGATACAGTTATCTCTCTCAGGGTATGTACCCTGTCTGTGTGTCTGATACAGTACTCTCTCTCAGGGTATGTACCCTGTCTGTGTGTCTGATACAGTACTCTCTCAGGGTATGTACCCTGTCTGTGTGTCTGATACAGTTATCTCTCTCAGGGTATGTACTTTGTCTCGTCTGTGCTGCTCATGCGTATGAGCATGCCCCTTGAGTACCGCACCATTGTGACCGAGGTCCTGGGGGAGCTGCAGTTTAACTTCTACCACCGCTGGTTTGACGTCATCTTCCTGGTCAGCGCCCTGTCCAGCATCCTCTTTCTCTACCTGGCACACAAGCAGGCTCCCGAGAAGCACATGAACTTGTGACCTCATCACCGGACCCATGTTGTTTTCTTCATTTTTTTTTTTTTTTTGGGGAGCAGTTTATTTGTGCAGTTCGGTGAAGACTGTGCCACACCTCACGGCTCCTGAATCAGGAGTGTGTGTGTGTATGTGTATGTGTGTGTGCGCGCGAGAATGAGGTTTACTTGTCTTGCCATATGACAAGTTGAATATGGAAGTCACTTTTTAAATTGCTGAAGAATTGAATGTTCAACAGTGGGATTGGAAGGCGAATTGAGTGCACTCTCAGACCTAATTGTCCAGCTTCTCCAGGGACACCGTGGAACTTTTCCGGCGTGTTCCCACAGCACGCTCGGCAGTAGTTTGGGATTTGGTACAGTGCCTGAGTTGACTGACCGTCAACGGCCGTCTGTTCATCTGTGCCCTCATGTGCATCTTTCTGTCCCCCCCCGGCCATCATGGCGGTGGGCTACTGGACCGTGTGGGGCCTTCTGCACAGCTGGAATTGTCACATTATTATGGGGCCCACATCTGGGAAGGCTACAGACATTCCACTGGTGGCCTTGCTGTCCAGAGCTATCGGGGATTGGGCTTCTCGACTCCAGGTCCTGAGGGCTGCAGTGTGTGCAGGGATTTATGCTGCCCATGCACTACACCACCTGATTTCACCAATTACTTTGAGGAAGTGAAGTAATTGGTGAAATCAGGTGGTGTAGTACATGGCTGGAGCAAGTACCTGCAGAGAATGCAGTCCTCAGGACCTGGAGTCGAGTAGCCCAGCGATAGATTGTGTTTTTGTTTTAACCGCAGATGTACAGGATGCCTGACAGGTCTGGTTTTTCCTTGTTGTTTGTGCATGTTAATACAGTGTTCCAAGTTTGAAAGCCCTCGACCAACCAAGCATTGACTGGGTCATTGTTTATTGGGATGTCCTTGTTTATTGGGATAGTGCAATTAAAATGATTTAGCCATCTATTTTATCTGAAGACAAGAGGACGCAAAAGAACAATATGCACCATATCCTATCAAATTTCACTTTGCTTATTCTAAATTTTCAGCAACATGGAAGCGAAGAGTTAAAGATATATTTGCTTTCGAGGCCGGGCATATGGGACAGCCTGGATTATTCAGCAGTTGCCATAGAAAAGCTTGTCTGTTCATTATTCAACAGATTGTAGTGCTTTAGGCAGTTGGAGGGGAAAAGCAGAATGAGCAGTCTTGTTTCATTAAAATCTTTTCTATTCTAAGCCTCATAACACTTCAGCTGATTATCAGCGCCTGACACCTTTTCACTCAGTGTTGAAATAAAGACATTAATTTCATGCCGAGATCCGTTAACAATGGGACGTAGTTTAATTATCGTGGGTTATTGCTTGGGAAGGACAGGCATGATATCAGCTGAAGAACAGCTGCTGATCAAACCCAGCGATAGGCATTTGCATGCCTTGGGGCTCTGCACAAATATGATATGGCTCACGCTTGAACATTGATATTCTTGTACAGATTCTAGAGGGCACATGAATAAATGAAAATTGTTTTGATGAAAATGAGTCTTTTGTTTTCAGTCTTTTGAATAATATTACACATTAGAATTGGAATATCTATTGAAAGCCAAAAAAGAAAGGTTCAGCCGCAATTTCAGGAATCCCTCCTTAGCTCCCATCAGAAATGAATGACAGTAAAAACGGATTACCAGTCGAGAGAGAGACCACGGAGAGATGCCCATTGAAGAGGGTTCAGTTTACACTTGAATTGTATGCACTTAGCAAGCACTTCTTGATTAATTGATTAATACAGTTTACATTCTTTACATATCATCAATTTGTACAGCTGGATATTCACTGCAGTAAAGTTAAGTTACTTGTTCAAGCACATAGTGGCAGCACCACAAACCTACAACCTGAGGTGCACTCATAACTAATATACTGTAATTGCAAGTGTGAGTCCAGTAGAGTTGCTCAACTTTATTAGTTATTCTGTTGTTCATCTACTCTTTCTCTCTCTCTGCATCGAGGCAACATTGTACACATGGCTCAGCTCAGCTAAATTGTCCACACGTTGTAAGGTGTATCCTAGAGTACAGACCGACTAGTACAGTATTAAAACAATTCATTACCGGAGGTAATGCAATTTGTCACACATAAACCCTGTTCAAAAATCATTTTCTTGGCAGAGTAGTGCTTTTAATTGGCCTTTGTTCTTAATGTGACAGGTTCATCAACAAGACATTTCCATGACAGAATTCCCCAAGAACAGACTTTATACCTGAAAAAAGATAAGCACAAGTTCTGAAGCTGCCAGGAATGCAATCAGTGGTTTAAACATTTATAGAGTAAAACCCATAAAACATGACTACGCCAAAAGAAAAAGTGTCTTAAGTATTTTAGTCTTGTAGTCTATTGAGTGTTTAGTCAGATTTCAGCTAAATTTTGTAAATGTGTTAAGTAATAGTGTGCGGGACATGAAGAAATGTCTTCAGAGCTGTTCATCTACACTCAGAGAGGATGACGAAGATGAAGCAGATGCCGTCTGTGGAAATGACAACAACAGAAAAAGCCTGTGAAATCCAGTTATGAAACATAGGAAACTGTACAGCAATCATTTATCTCTGCTTGTTACAGCCACAAGAAAAAGGCATTGCATCAAATTCCAAGCTGACTGTAGATAAAATGCAAAAAAGCAGCAAGGGTGAAGAGAAACACAATCTATAGTAAAAGCTATCAATATGGTGTAGCTGTTGGTCACTGTTGGCCTACTTGTTTAACAGTGGTTGTGATCTTGGTAACAAAATAAGACGTGGAAAGTGCTCACCCTCTCACGAGCCTCTGTCAGGATGGGCAAAGTAGCTGGTTCTTTCTCCCCCTCTTTGTCTCTCTTTTCCTCTTTGTTACTCTCCTCTTCTTTGTTTTTCTCTATGTCTTTGTTACTCTCCTCTTCTTTGTCACCCTTATCTCTGTCACTTTCCTCTTTGTCACTCTCCTCTTTGTCACTCTTCTCTTTGTCACCCTCCTCTTTGTCACTCTCCTCTTTGTCCTCCTCTTCCACCTCCTTCACTTCCTTGAGACTGGCGGGAGTGTGAGGCCTGTCGAAACTGTCCTGGGACAGCAGGAGGGTGGTGATGGGGATCTTTTTGGCCTTGAAGTAGTTATAGGCCTGTTGATCCACAACCAATAGGACCAGGCTGTTTCCACTAGCTTTGATCATGTCCACCACTTCCCCATAGGGGTGGGCCTCTACGTTCACACCATCCACTTCAATTACTATGTCTTCATCCTCGAGCCCCGCCCGGTCTGCTACCCCGCCTTTCACCACCTCAGGACAGGAGGGAAAAAAATGTTTACATTTTTTTATTTTACCTTTATTCTACCTCTTTGCTTAGCTCAATGTTGGTCGACTGATCAAGTCAATTCTCTTTCAATTGGGTAGTTTACTTGCAGTTTGTCACAGAATGAGAAGAAGGAATTTCAAATCTGTCTTTTTCACATATAGGATGTCTGTGTCCTCACCTCTTTAATGAAGTACTGGCCTGTTTCTCCTATGATGCCGTTCAGGTGAAACCCAAATCCACTCGAGGTCTTCTCCAGCTTACAGAGTTTGGGTTTGTAGTTGTCCTCAGAGGGCTTTGCAGGGGCAGGGGCCTGGTCATATGCTGGGAGGGCTGTTATTGGTTTCGCCATTGCCTTGGGAGATGCGGGAGGAGATGGCTGCGGAAGGGGTCCTCTCATTTCCTCCCAGTAGAGGAGGGGAGATGCACCTCCCTGTGGAATGACATGAAACCAGTCTGTACAGTGAGTCCTCAATCTTACAGTATTTACAGTTAACAGCAGATGAAAAACAAGACAGGACAGGGCACATTGCAATGGACTGTCACTGTAATGAGAGTGAGGTCGTAGAGTAGAGATGGCAGGGCATGTTGGGTGGGCAGTAGACAGATGTCTTTAATTAACTAATTGACTTAACTAATTCTCCCAGAAAAAGAGTCATTCTTCAATTTAGCAGTTTCACTATTTGTAAATTTTTGATTACCCTTGAGCAAGGTACATACCTTCTTAAGTGAGCTTCTTCACACTTTTAAAGCTTTACAACTACTCCTCTTGGGCAGGACACCCATAACCAAACCATTAAACCAGTCCTTCTTTGTAATACAAAGCAGGCTACGGGTATGCTGTCAGTATTTATTATTTTTCACATGCATAATTTATTGCATGTCACCATTACTTCCATATTGTACAATCTATATTGTATTCCTACGAAAGGTGTTGACATTTGACAGAATTTGATCAACATTTGGTTCCACATTTGGTGAACATGTTTGCCTACCAGCTTGTACAGCTTGTCGGTTTCCGCATCGACCACCAGCAGGCAGCACTTGTCTCCGCACTGATGGATCCGCTCTACCACCTGTTCATGGGTCAAGCCATCCAGCCCATCCCCATTTATGGCCACCAGGCGGTCCATGTCCCTCAAACCCACCTTCTCTGCTGGACTCCCCTTATCAATATCCTTTATGAAGTGACCTGGGGAAAGGGCCACCCACAAATATTGTTTTTGTCAGATGTCTTTGGATCTACATACAGTACATACATACTTATGCTACCACTCTCAAGCCATTTTGCATCCCCAGTAACAATGTAGCTAATAAGGAAAGCAAAAAAATAAACCGTGTTTAGAATGACTCAAATTCCGTATGTGTATGTCAGATGATGTAGCCACTGTAATCGTATGATGGAATCTCTGCTCTTATAATATCATTCTTGGATCTTATCGCACAGTGTGACAGCAATGAAATACATGATTTTGTTGGGGCTACATCGTGCGACATGTAACAAGACAAAAAGTCAGCCAATATTGCACAATGTGCAGCCAGCATTATACAGGTCATTCTTGGTCTCATATGCCCACAATACCTTTTTCCAGAACTCTGCAGGCTATTGTAGGTACTTCGGTAACTGTAACCTGGCCATCTTGCTTTTGCAGCTAACTAGTGGTTTGAATCTTGCAGTGCCGCCTCTGTAGTATATCTGTTTGTGAAGTCTTTTGGGGCGAGTAGATGCCTGCCTCCAGAAGATCTTTTGGTCATCAACTGCCTACCAGCCCCTTTGCAATTACCGTTAAGTGCACTTTATTATTGATATATCAAACAGTTTAGTTTGTGTGTGTGTGTGTGTGTGAGAAAGAGAGAGAGAGCGGGGGATGAAGGTAAAGCTGCATCTCTCTACTTGTATAAAGGTAAACCATTTTAGAATGCCATCCTTTTCCAATATAAAAAACCCAATGAGGATATTTTAACACAAATACAGCAGTAAAGTTCCTTGTATGCATTGACTCAATTAACCAAGGCATTTCCACACATGCACATATCAGTGTTAGTGTGTGAATTGGAGGACCAATCTGTAACACACACCTTTTAGGTTGGGGTAGGACCTCAGGAAGTACCCGTAGCCATCAGAGCCCTTGGTAATGTCAACAATGCGTGGCGTGCGCGGGAGATACTTGGTGGTGGCCAACCCCACGCCCAGCTTTATCTTCTTGTTCTTGTAGTGTCTGTCAGTCTCTTCGTCTGCCAGCAAGAACATGATGCTGTTTCCTCCAGCCTTGATCTGAAGGTGAGATATTACTGAAGGTGAATGGTCAAAATCTGGCACTTACATTTGAGTTATCCCATCTCAATGCTTGTCAACTTTACTAAGTCTGTTTAGAAAAGACTGGTGCTATGTAAGATCACTGATAATAAAAATGTCTCACACACTGCTTTCCACAAAGGGTTTAGCACAAAGTGTGATGGATAATCATTCCTTTTTCTACAATCTTGACATTCATCTCTTCTTTTTGTTAAGCAATGATTGATTTAGTTTTCCCTCTATATTGAATCTTGGAGGAAACCTTTTTTTTAAAGACATAGATAGGGTTCTAAGATACTATGACTATCTGTTTTGAAATCTCTATGTACTGTAGTCTGCAAAAATGTGTGCAAAATTTGGGAACCCTTTTTGGATTTTTTTCCTTATTCTTCCTGCCAGAACACCTCTAGCTCAGAAATATTCTTTGGCCTCCTTGCATATATGGCATATTTGAGATCTCTCCACAGATTTTCAATAATATTAAAGTCTGGGGACTGTGGTGACCATTCCAAAACCTTCATCCGTCTTTCCTGGAGGTAGTTCATGGTTGATTTTGACGTCTGCTTTGGATTATTTTTTTGCTGGAATATCCAAACTCTCTTGAACTTCAATGTCTGGATTGACCTTTGAACATTAGCCTCTAGAATTACTTAATATTTGGTAGAATCCATTCTTCCTTCTAGTCACACAATATTTCCTGTGGAAATGGATCTCCCGCCATGCTTAACATTTGGCATGGTGTTCTTATCTACAAAGGCTTCACCCTCTTTGGTGGTGGCCAGAAAGTTCAATTTTGTTTTCATCACACGCATTGTTACAAAAGGCTTCAGGCTTCTCAATGTTTTCTTTTGCATACTTCAAATGCTTAATTTTGTGTTGAGGTTGTTCTTTTTCGCAACTCTGCCATGTAGGTCTCTGTTGTTTAAAGGACATTGTATTGTTGTCCTGTGAACAGCTATGGGTTCAGTATGGGTTCTTCTGAGCATTTCTCACAAGGTCTCAGGCCATTCTATCTGAAATCTTTCTTGGTCTTCCAGACCTTGTCTTGACTTCAACTGTTCCATTTATCTTCCATTTTCGAATAATGTTTCTGACAGTGGAAATAGGTTGTTTGAAACATTGAGCAAGTTTTTGTAGCCTTCTTGGTGGAAATTAACCAACTTCATTCTGAAATTCCATGAGGAACCCACGATTGTTAACACCAGTCTGAACAGCCACTGCAGTCGGATACTTTAGAAGGCATGGAATTAGAATAAAAAAGGTCAGCCCTGGAATCATACTCACCTGACTCATTGAAGCTCTAATGAGTAAATCACCTGGGTCTGGGCTTTAGTAATCATATTTTTTTAAAGTAATAATCAATAATCCAAAAGGGTTCCCAAACATTTGAACAGGGCCCTTTTACTTTTTATAATGATTATAATAAAATTAGCAAAACGTTATCATGTACAGTGGTGTGAAAAAGTGTTTGCCCCCTTCCTGATTTTTTTTATTTTTATTTTTATTTTTATTTTTTGCATGTTTGTCACACTTAAATGTTTCAGATCATCAAACAAATTTAAATATTAGTCAAAGACAACACAAATAAACACAAAATGCAGTTTTAAATGAAGGTTTTTATTATTAAGAGAAAAAAAAAATCCAAACCTACATGGCCCTGTGTGAAAAAGTGATTGCCCCCCCTGTTAAAACATAACTTAACTGTGGTTTATCAAACCTGAGTTAAATTTCTCTAGCCACACCCAGGCCTGATTACTGCCACACCTGTTCTCAATCAAGAAATCACTTAAATAGGACCTGCTTGACAAAGTAAAGTAGACCAAATGATCCTCAAAAGCTAGACATCATGCCGAGATCTAAAGAAATTCAGGAACAAATGAGAAAGAAAGTAATTGAGATCTATCAGTCTGGAAAAGGTTATAAAGCCATTTCTAAAGCTTTGGGACTCCAGCGAACCACAGTGAGAGCCATTATCCACAAATGGCGAAAACATGGAACAGTGGTGAACCTTCCCAGGAGTGGCTGGCCGACCAACATTACCCCAAGAGTGCAGCGACGACTCATCCAAGAGGTCACAAAAGACCCCACAACAACATCCAAAGAACTGCAGGCCTCACTTGCCTCAGTGAAGATCAGTGTTCATGACTCCACCATAAGAAAGAGACTGGGCAAAAATGGCCTGGATGGCAGAGTCCCAAGACGAAAACCACTGCTGAGCAAAAAGAACATTAAGGCTCGTCTCAATTTTTCCAGAAAACATCTTGATGTTCCCCAAGACTTTTGGGAAAATACTCTGTGGTCTGACGAGACAAAAGTTGAACTTTTTGGAAGGTGTGTGTCCCATTACATCTGGCGTAAAAGTAACACTGCATTTCAGAAAAAGAACATCATACCAACAGTAAAATATGGTGGTGGGAGTGTGATGGTCTGTTTTGCTGCTTCAGGACCTGGAAAACTTGCTGTGATAAATGGAACCATGAATTCTGCTGGCTACCAAAAAATCCTGAAGGAGAATGTCCGGCCATCTGTTTGTGACCTCAAGCTGAAACAAACTTGGGTTCTGCAGCAGGACAATGATCCAAAACATACCAACAAGTCCACCTCTGAATGGCTGAAGAAAAACAAAATGAAGACTTTGGAGTGGGCTAGTCAAAGTCCTGACCTGAATCCTATTGAGATGCTGTGGCATGACCTTAAAAAGGTGGTTCATGCTCAAAAACCCTCCAATGTGGCTGAATTACAACAATTCTGCAAAGATGAGTGGGCCAGAATTCCTCCACAGCGCTGTAAGAGACTCATTGCAAGTTATCGCAAACGCTTGATTGCAGTTGTTGCTGCTAAGGGTGGCCCAACCAGTTATTAGATTTAGGGGGCAATCACTTTTTCACACAGGGCCATGTAGGTTTGGATTTTTTTTCTCCCTTAATAATGAAAACCTTCATTTAAAAACTGCATTTTGTGTTTATTTGTGTTGTCTTTGACTAATATTTAAATTTGTTTGATCTGAAACATTTAAGTGTGACAAACATGCAAAAAAATAAGAAATCAGGAAGGGGGCAAACACTTTTTCACACCACTGTATAACTATGTACCATTTAGATTCAGATTAATTGTAACAGACATTTAAACAAAAGGTGCCTAAATCTTTACACCCCACTGTGTACCTGTAAAACAACAGGGGTCTGTTGTCTTGCACTGTTATTTAATAAATCTGCTGGGACTGCAAGTGTATAAGACATAGAATTGACCATGTGTAGTCAGTGTTTTTGCTAACCTTCTCCACAATCTGATCATGGGTGGCGATCTCCACGTTTTCACTGTTGACCTCCAGGACTCGGTCAGAGGTTTTTGCTCCAGCCTTTTCGGCGACCCCAGATGGAGTCACATTGAAAATGAATATGCCCTCCTCACCTGAAAGCAGGCCGACAGGTTTCATTACGCCACCAAAATAAAGAGAGATGTCATAATGCACCATTGATGATGAACAGTAGGGGGCAAAGCTACTCTGCATTGATTTGTCTGTGACTTCATTTTAGAGTTTTCACTTTAGCCCTCACTCTTTAATCATTTGTTTGAATAAGAGGGTTCATAGAGGCTAATCAGTAGGCCAACTGTCGCCTAGGGATAGCTCTATAGATCAGAATTGGCTCTAGTAATGGATTAGGACTAACCTCTGGGAATTGACACCTTCTGTTAAGATAGATCTTTTCGGGGCCAGAGGTTCTCAATTCATCACAATTGGGGAAACTGTGATGCGGCCCTGCTGTAAAATATATGCCCGCATGGCCAGCTTAAAAATTGAGCTGGTCAACTAGCAATCAGCTGTTAAATCCTAGCTTGAGCTGTTTTTTTCAGCAGGAGACCATTTTGTGTGAGCACCCTCACCATTCTTTGATTTAAGAGAAAACCCATATCCACTTTTGGCTTTCTCCAGGAAACAGAGTTTGGGTTTAGGGTCGGTTCTGGCTGTCCCATTCATGGTGGGGCGAGACTGGGGTTCGGACAGGTTGGCACCACTGGCTTTGGACTGTTTGTAGGAGTGCTTGTCCAGAACGTGTAGAATGACAGAAGAGCCACTGTTTCTCACCATCCCTGCCACCTGACAAGGGACAGACCACAGAGGATTAAATGCTAGTAACCTTACACTCCCCAGACAGAGAATTCATAATGTGTTTGGAGAATGAGTTTAACATGTCGGAAAAAAACATGTATTACATGTCCAAACAGGAAATGCAGGCCACAAGCATTTTTCAATTTAAATTAAAAATTATTTCAATGTTTTTTCTTTTTTTCCATTTTGTTTTATTTTTCACATAGTTAATCAATTTAATATTGTCGGTAGCTGAACTAACCAAATCAGATTTCTGAATAAACATACTGTGTAAATTCTTCAGTGAACACTTGTGTTTATGTTAATATGTAGTTAGAGCAACAATCGCAGGAGAGCCCACTGAGCAGACTTTACCAATGAGTGATCCAGATCATCCACAAAGATGCCATTAACTCTCAGGATCCGGTCACCATCCTTAAGGCCGGCCAGCTCTGCAAGGCCGCCCCTGTCCAGGTTTCGGATCAGGTGACCCTCCTCGACCAACTCCAACCGCAGCAGGAAGCCGAAGCTCTGGCCTTCCCTTTTGGTCAAGCTGATCACCCTGGGTGTGTACGTGGTCATCTCTGTAAGAGTACCAGAAGAACCATGCAGCAGGAGGATGGCTTAAGTACACTCACTGAGCACTTCATTAGGTAGACCTGTACACCAGCTTGCTAATGCAAACATTTAATCAGCCAATCATGTGGCAGCAATAAATGCGTTTGCAGAGAATTGTGCGGAAAACAAAAAAAAAACATCCAGTGAACAGCAGTTCTGCAGACAGAAACGCCTTACATGAGAGATGTCAGAAGAGAATGGCAGTAATAATGGCAGAGGAAGGTGACAGTAATGCAAAGAACCGCACATTACAACAGTGGTATGCAGAAGAGCATCTCTGAACACACAGCGCATCATAACTCTGTGGATAGGCTACAGCAGTAGAAATAAGCCTAATAAATACCTAATAAAGTGCTCGGTGAGTGTAAAATCTGAATGCCTTAAACAAATAGCAATAATAACAAATTTCACTCTACCACAATCCTACACTTGGAAGGCACTGTATATCCAAAACAAAACTAAATGAAGTTTGAGATAGATACTCGAGATAAAGATAACCATATTGCCACACACAGGCCAGTGGTGTTACATGTCAATATCAGTGTGAACCTATTTCTGGTTGTAGCCATGCATATACCACAATACACACTGCAAATGTTTCTGGTTCCTTGTTGGGTACTGTATTTCAGGTCAGGGTACTGTATTTCAGGTCAGCGTCTTGTGCAGTTCTGAAGTTGACCAGATCACTTTCGGGGGTTGATCAACGTTATTTAAATGTCTCTGGTCAAGATTTTCATTTCACCTAACACCTCAGCTTCTTTTAATCAGTAATGTGTTCCATGTGACTGCCATTATCTTATCACTCAGCTGTACAAAACAAGCCAAAGCCCATTTGATATCTGTCAAAAACCTCTGATATACCTTTTATAATGGCTTAATATGTTTTGACCTTTCAACACATAAATATGAGTACCATGATTGGTCACACAGTATTATGGAATTTTCCAACATCAACTACAATATATAAAATCAACATCATCATCATCATCAAACGTCATACATGTCATTTGTAATTCCATAAAGTAACGAGGGCTAAATCAACCATTTTAAATCTGCAATAAGGAGCAGTTAAACTAAATAAAATCAATTTGTTGTGACCACCGTTAACCTTTAAAAATGCATGCAGTTCTCTTAGGTACACTGCCCTGCCATTTTATAAGAATATCAGCTGGTAGCTTGTATCAAACATAGTGGAGAACTTGCCACAATTGTTCTGTAGAATTTGGCTGTCTCACTTTATTCTGGCTATCCAGGTAATCCCAGACAGCCTCGACGAAATTCTTATCTGAAAAGTGGTCTATAACTTACGTATATAGTACTTTTTCTTATATTGAGAGTGTCAGGGGGCACTTAGAACTACTTCTCTCCAAGATCTAATTCACATTACAGCCCAGAGCAGGATAAAAGTCCACACTTCAGTAAAGCAAGGCCAAAGACAATTCATTTTCACAGAAGTGCTGACACCAAACATACAGCATTCAGTCCCCTCACTGACAATTCCAAAGGTTGCTTATAGTGGTAATGCTTTGCAACACTGGCAAATGCCACAATAAACAATATCAAGACTGGCTGGGTTGCTCCAGGCCTACAATGGGAGGACAAGCTTGTGCACACATGCATACAAATCCATGCTCAGATTCAATGAGAAAGCTCCTTAACTTTCAATCAACAAGCCCCTTAAATATACCTTATTACAAGTCTTCCCTTTTGATTTATATTCATTTACATGATCGCTTTCATTCAATTATGTGCCAAACTGAAAGAAGATTGTTGACTGAATCCATACTGAATGAATATTCATAAAAAGTATAATAAATTTGGCTAGGTATTGAAATACGTATGTTAATTCCTGACCAATTATTTGGTCACAGTTCCAGCATTACATTTAAGGACACTTTATTGATTGAATCCAGGGCATTATTTCACCAGGGACACACCATCATTCCACAGCTGACAGTCTTTGACATTTGTGTCTTGTACCCATTTATGTCTTTCAGACCATTCTCTTTAAGATAAGTTACTTTGTAAAACAGACAATTTGGTTGTTTAAACATCCTAATCAACAAAATACAAGCATCATTAGCAAAGATCAGGATGAACCTGAAGGGAAGGAGTGGTATAGACTCCATATAGTCCTCAAAAATAGTTTTTCACAAAGAATTTCAAATAGCAGTATGTTGACATTTTTGAGACACATAATCACTATATACAATTTTAACAGCCAAATGATCTTAAATAATCTGAAATAGAATGAACCTTGCAGCAATTCAGAACAGCTCTCAATAAACTGCACATAAATATAAACGCACAGCGACCCACTGCAAAAAATAAGGCCCCAGTAACCCACTCAAGAAAATGAACTGAACAGCAACCGAGTCGATGCAGGCTATCTAGACTAGGGATAAGCAAAAAGCTAATTTTCATCTACACATTTCATATCCCAAATACAACTGGGTATCACCGATCATGATGTCAGATCATAAATTCACCAGTCAAGTTTGAGTTTATCAATGGGGCATTTCAAGCACCTTGTGTATACTGTAGCAGACTCAAAAGAAACACTCACCTGTCAACTCGCAGCCTTGGTCCAAAGGAAGCTTACACCAGCACCAGCACGTCTACAAGTGCTATCTATCCCTCTGTGGCAGGCCAAAGGTTGCCTTGCTGGTTGAGATATTAAACTTGCCCCAATGGGTGTGTCATCATATAGAAGCACGGGTGACATTGGCTTTAAGTGCAAGGGGTGGCGAAGGAGATTATGACATCATACAGGGGAGAAACTGCTATCCAGTAAAATTAAGGGATGCAGGAATTAACATCAATCCAAAGTACAGGCATGCGTGATGTGCCCTTTCCTTGCTTTCGCGCACTTCCCAATAAAGCACATCTATCAGTTTGAATGCATCATCAGTTTAGCCCTTATATTGAACTGTGTTCTGTGTCCATACTGTAGCACTAAAAGCAGACATTTTAAAATATGCTTAGTTGGAAGGTACAGTGGGCATGGTTAGAAAGAGCAAGCAACATATTGAAAGCTGATTAATCTGTGAGTCTATTATTTAGTCATTATTCACTGTCACCCTCAACAAAAACACTTCAAGGTTTCTGGTGTTGTGTTTTTCAGAGATGCTCTTCTGCATACCACTGTTGTCATGTATAAATAGCTATGTCAGTTACTTTCACTTTCCTGTCAGCTTGAACTAGCTAGAACTGGCCATTCTCATCTGACCTCTCTCATTAAGTGTTTTTGGTGAAATGACAACCACTCACTGGATCTTTATTTATTTTTTCGCACCATCCAATCCTTCCATGGTCAAAGTCACTCAGATCACATCTTTTCCCCTTTCTGACATTTGGTGTGAACAATCTAAGTGTTATGCATTCAGTTACTGGCACATACATTGCATCCGGAAAGTATTCACAGCGCTTCACTTTTCCCACATTTTGTTATGTTACAGCCTTATTCCAAAATGGAATAAATTCTTTTTTTTTCTTCAAAATTCTACACACAACACCCCATAATGACAACATGAAAGAAGTTTTTTTGAAATTTCTGCAAATTTATTAAAAATAAAAAGCTAAGAAATCACATGTATATACAGTGGTGTGAAAAAGTGTTTGCCCCCTTCCTGATTTCTTATTTTTTTGCATGTTTGTCAAACTTAAATGTTTCAGATCATCAAACAAATTTAAATATTAGTCAAAGACAACACAAGTAAACACGAAATGCAGTTTTTAAATGAAGGTTTTTATTATTAAGGGAGAAAAAAAATCCAAACCTACATGGCCTTGCGTGAAAAAGTGATTGCCCCCCCCTGTTAAAACATAACTTAACTGTGGTTTATCAAACCTGAGTTCAATTTCTCTAGCCACACCCAGGCCTGATTACTGCCACACCTGTTCTCAATCAAGAAATCACTTAAATAGGACCTGCCTGACAAAGTGAAGTCGACCAAATGATCCTCAAAAGCTAGACATCATGCCGAGATCTAAAGAAATTCAGGAACAAATGAGAAAGAAAGTAATTGAGATCTATCAGTCTGGAAAAGGTTATAAAGCCATTTCTAAAGCTTTGGGACTTCAGCGAACCACAGTGAGAGCCATTATCCACAAATGGCGAAAACATGGAACAGTGGTGAACCTTCCCAGGAGTGGCTGGCCGACCAAAATTACCCCAAGAGCGCAGCGACGACTCATCCAAGAGGTCACAAAAGACCCCACAACAACATCCAAAGAACTGCAGGCCTCACTTGCCTCAGTTAAGGTCAGTGTTCATGACTCCACCATAAGAAAGAGACTGGGCAAAAATGGCCTGCATGGCAGAGTTCCAAGACAAAAACCACTGCTGAGCAAAAAGAACATTAAGGCTCGTCTCAATTTTTCCAGAAAACATCTTGATGATCCCCAAGACTTTTGGGAAAATACTCTGTGGTCTGATGAGACAAAAGTTGAACTTTTTGGAAGGTGTGTGTCCCATTACATCTGGCGTAAAAGTAACACTGCATTTCAGAAAAAGAACATCATACCAACAGTAAAATATGGTGGTGGTAGTGTGATGGTCTGGGGCTGTTTTGCTGCTTCAGGACCTGGAAGACTTGCTGTGATAAATGGAACCATGAATTCTGCTGGCTACCAAAAAATCCTGAAGGAGAATGTCCGGCCATCTGTTCGTGACCTCAGGCTGAAACGAACTTGGGTTCTGCAGCAGGACAATGATCCAAAACACACCAGCAAGTCCACCTCTGAATGGCTGAAGAAAAACAAAATGAAGACTTTGGAGTGAAAGTCCTGACCTGAATCCTATTGAGATGCTGTGGCATGACCTTAAAAAGGTGGTTCATGCTCGAAAACCCTCCAATGCGGCTGAATTACAACAATTCTGCAAAGATGAGTGGCCAAAATTCCTCCACAGCGCTGTAAGAGACTCATTGCAAGTTATCACAAACACTTGATTGCAGTTGTTGCTGCTAAGGGTGGCCCAACCAGTTATTATGTTTAGGGGGCAATCACTTTTTCACACAGGGCCATGTAGGTTTGGATTTTTTTTCTCCCTTAATAATAAAAACCTTCATTTAAAAACTGCATTTTGTGTTTACTTGTGTTGTCTTTGACTAATATTTAAATTTGTTTGATGATCTGAAACATTTAAGTGTGACAAACATGCAAAAAAATAAGAAATCAGGAAGGGGGCAAACACTTTTTCATTCACAGCCTTTGCTCAGTACTTTGTTGATGCACCTTTGGCAGCAATTACAGCCTCAAGTCTTTTTGAATATGATGCCACAAGCTTGGCACACCTATCTTTGGGCAGTTTCGCCCAGTCCTCTTTGCAGCACCTCTCAAGCTCCATCAGGTTAGATGGGGAGCGTCGGTGCACAGCCATTTTCAGATCTCTCCAGAGATGTTCAATCGGATTCAAGTCTGGGCTCTGGCTGGGCCACTCAAGGACATTCACAGAGTTGTCCTGAAGCCACTCCTTTGATATCTTGGCTGTGTGCTTAGGGTCGTTGTCCTGCTGAAAGATGAACCGTCGCCCCAGTCTGAGGTCAAGAGCGCTCTGGAGCAGGTTTTCATCCAGGATGTCTCTGTACATTGCTGCATTCATCTTTCCCTCAATCCTGACTAGTTTCCCAGTTCCTGCTGCTGAAAAACATCCGCACAGCATGATGCTGCCACCACCATGCTTCATTGTAGGGATGGTATTGGCCAGGTGATGAGCGGTGCCTGGTTTCCTCCAAACATGACGCCTGGCATTCACACCAAAGAGTTCAATCTTTGTCTCATCAGACCAGAGAATTTTGTTTCTCATGGTTTGAGAGTCCTTCAGGTACCTTTTGGCAAACTCCAGGCGGCCTGCCATGTACCTTTTACTAAAGAGTGGCTTCCGTCTGGCCACTCTACCATACAGGCCTGATTGGTGGATTGCTGCAGAGATGGTTGTCCTTCTGGAAGGTTCTCCTCTCTCCACAGAGGAATGCTGGAGCTCTGACAGAGTGACCATCGGGTTCTTGGTTACCTCCCTGACTAAGGCCCTTCTCCCCCGATTGCTCAGTTTAGATGGGCGGCCAGGTCTAGGAAGAGTCCTGGTGGTTCCGAACTTCTTCCATTTACGGATGATGGAGGCCACTGTGCTCATTGGGACCTTCAAAGCAGCAGAAATTTTTCTGTACCCTTCCCCAGATTTGTGCCTCGAGACAATCCTGTCTCGGACGTCTACAGACAATTCCTTTGACTTCATGCTTGGTTTGTGCTCGGACATGCACTGTCAACTGTGGGACCTTATATAGACAGGTGTGTGCCTTTCCAAATCATGTCCAATCAACTGAATTTACCACAGGTGGACTCCAATTAAGCTGTAGAAACATCTCAAGGTTGATCAGTGGAAACAGGATGTACATGAGCTCAATTTTGAGGCTGGGAATACTTATGTACATGTGATTTCTTAGTTTTTTATTTTTAATAAATTTGCGAAAATTTCAAAAAAACTTATTTCATGTTGTCATTATGGGGTGTTGTGAAAAAAAAGAATTTATTCCATTTTGGAATAAGGCTGTAACATAACAAAATGTTGGAAAAGTGAAGTGCTGTGAATACTTTCTGGATGAACTGTATTTGCATTAACAAGCTGGTGTACATGTCTAGCTAACAAAGTGGTCACTGAGTGTATCACACACCATGATGTGACGTGATGCTTCGCCCTGTGAAACCAAAAAAGCACTTTAATGTAATTTGAATGAACATTTTTCTTCTTTTCTGAATCTGCATTCAGAACAGAAAATGCACCTGCCTCACAGAAAAAAGAAAATAAAACCTGTAGCCCGATTATACCGGCGGAAACTATGAAAGTTTTTTGCCTTCACCACAAACTGTTTCCTTTCAACTGCGTTTCACATGCAGTAGAGGAAGAGAGACTAGTAGCGTTGACCCCCCACACGTACACCCTCAATTCCACCCACACACAAACACACACACGTACACACATTGCCCATGCTTGCAGAGCACGCTGTGCATGAGTTTCAGGGGGCTGTGGAAACAGACGAGGCTCGTGCCTCTATGGCCCACGGCGCTGCTGTTGCAGAGAATATCTGTGGGTTTTTCAAGGGTGGACCACTAGCACGCCAGCCCTTCTCATGCACACTCCACCAGGCCAGAACCCAGGCAGGATGTCCACGTTTGCTGGAGTAGAATCAGTTCTTAAAGGGCTGCTTCTCTGCCTCAGTATATCTTCTTCATTGGGTGCAGGTAATGTGTGCTTAGTCTTTTTTCAGCTACAGAAATGGCAGTTATTTCTGCAGTTATCACAACTAGAAGCAGTGAATGGAATGGAAGTATACGGAACTTTTGCTGCGCAGGGATGTTGTCAATGACATATATGGCTATTTAAACCATTAAGTGGAGAGCTATACTATTTTTATTTTACATTTTGCCATTTATTGAAGCATATAATTAATCTTACACACATCCTGAATTAAGGTGCTGGGAGGAGATAATTCATAAATTATAATCAAAAGACCTAAGGAGGATCCAGACAGGATCGAAAAGTTGTCTGTTTTTTCACGTGTGTATCACAAATTAAAGGTGTGTTCGGAGTTTAAAAGTTGTGAGCTGAGAATTTTAAGAATCTCACGGACTTTTTTACCTAAATGAGTTAAGGTTATAAATATGTTGTTTATAGGGCACTGAATACATGTGTGAAGTTCTATATAAAAAAGTATTGTTTAAGTATAATGTATGAAAAAATGCTAAATATAAAAGGTTGTATCTGCTTAGAGCTCAGTATCTCAAAACTATGCAGATAGAACCTTCTAATTCACAGCTCAGGATGTGTGCAGGCTTTCATTTGATTACCATGCCATTCATTAGCACTAAGGCTGTATGTATATACTCATATACATTTTACATTACATTAATGGCATTTAGCAGATGCTCTTATCCCGGGCAACCTACAGTTGATTCGACTATGCAGGAGACAATCCTCCCCTGGAGCAATGCAGTGTTAAGGGCCTTGCTCAAGGTCTCAACGGCTGTGCGGATCTTATTGTGGCTACACCGGGATTAGAACCACCGACCTTGGGTGTCCCAGTCATTTACCTTAACCACTACGCTACAGGCCACCCCCACACATTTGACTTAGAAGCCTAGCCCATGAGCTAATATGCACTAAACTAGTTGTTTTTGTGGAAAGATAGCATTTTATTAGATGCATTAAATGATGTTTAATGCAATTCACCAGAGACAGAACCCTGCAATTTGAACATGATCTATGAAATCAAGGAGTATTTAAAGAAAGCCCTTCTTCCTCCAGGATTTACAGACATAATGGTGGTGAAATATCCTAAGGCTGTCCTCACAAAGCAAGAGGGGAAATCACTAACTCTCGAGTGCCCCATCATATACGACCATCAGGAATGTCAAAACCTTGACGGCTACTGGTGTAAATCTAATCCCAAAGGCAACTGCTCTGAGCTCAAGGAATATCTCATCCAGGTTACCGAGAAGGTAGGAAACCAGACTACCAGATCCAGAATGATCACCATGTCGATCGAGCACCTGACTCTCAGGGACGCAGGGACGTTTCAGTGCAACGCAAATTGTGGTGCCGAAGGCATGAGAAGCAAAGGAAAATTCATAGAACTCTCCGTCTTGAGTAAGTACTGCATCTGACTGGTGGATGTCCTTGTGTGGCCACACGAGCTAATGAACTTCACTGTTCATTAGCCGCTGCTTCTTCAGTATCTGTATTTTTTTCGAGGGCATGTAACACAGATTTCATCAACAGACTCATCGTTCACAGCAAATTCAGCATGTTCGGCTTTAAGTGTATAAATGGTAAATATCTCTTATTCATGGCACCAGTTACAAATGTCTGTGCAAGAACACAACGGACCTGTCAATGGCAATTGCATTTGTGAATTACAGTACATGAAGCACTGCCTCTGAGAGAATATCACATGCTGTAGAAACAGACAAAGGAAATGATATTGCATAGCTGCATGATAAATGAATGTTTGCGGTGAATGAAAACTCATGTTTCCTTGGGCTTGCTGTCTGTGCTCAGAGGCTGATCAGCACCCTGGGAAAAACTGTGGAGTACACAGAGTGGAGGTTATTCCTATCACAATGCACTTCCTCCTGATATTTGTGTCTAACACACTGTATTCAAGTTAAGAGGTAAGAGGACTACATTCATTGGCAACATTTCTGTTAAGTATTATTGTATTTATCTATTTATCTACGTGTTTTGCATTGTGCATTCCATTCTTCGCTATGGGTTTGTTGTGTTTCATTTGTAGATCTAAAAATATTGCACTGTACATATGCAGTAAGCTCCATGTGTCTTGGGGCAAAGACTTATTTTTTTCTTGATTTGGCTCCATACTCCACAATTCTTTTAATCAAACAATTTGCATGTGGTTAAAGTGCACAGTCTCAGCTTTTATTAAAAGGTATTATCATACATTTTAGTTTTCACCGTGTAAAAATGACTAGTACTTTTTCTAGTCGCTCCATTTCTGGGCACCATATCATTTGGGACATATTATTTTTTGCAATTAAATGTAGTCATGTTTAGTGCTTTGTCACTTATCCTTGCATTCAATGACTGCTTGTTTGTGACCCATCAACATTACCAGGTGCTGAGTATCTTCTCTGGTGATGCTCTGCCAGGCCTATACCTATACTATACAGGCCTATAGCATTTGCTTTAACTCGAGCAGAGAAGTTGCTTCTCTATACTTCTGAATTAATTAATCAATGAGCCAGTATCTGTGGCAGCCATACATGAGACCCCCACCAGATGAGAGGGGTGCTTTGGATCTTGGACAGTTCCTTTTGGCCTCCACACTGCTCTTGCTATCACTCAAACTTGGTCTCATCCGTCCACCCTGGAAAGTGTGAATGCTTAAACATTTAAACGGTTAACCAACGGTTATGCACATTTACCAAAAATTGCTAACCGATAACGATTATTTTTTTCTGAAGCAGAAATGGTAAGCTTAGTTTAATTAAATAAATGCGCTTTCACCAGCTGTGACTAAACGCACAAATTGGTTCGGACAGAAAGACCAATTGAAAAAAGGATTCTGGCTGCGTAATAATTTCAGTCAGGCTAGTCCTAGCAAGCAGTCTCTGGCTATTTCCAGATACCCTCAAGTCCACCCACACACAAACACACACACGTACACACATTGCCCATGCTTGCAGAGCACGCTGTGCATGAGTTTCAGGGGGCTGTGGAAACAGACGAGGCTCGTGCCTCTATGGCCCACGGCGCTGCTGTTGCAGAGAATATCTGTGGGTTCTTCAAGGGTGGACCACTAGCACGCCAGCCCTTCTCATGCACACTCCACCAGGCCAGAACCCAGGCAGGATGTCCACGTTTGCTGGAGTAGAATCAGTTCTTAAAGGGCTGCTTCTCTGCCTCAGTATATCTTCTTCATTGGGTGCAGGTAATATGTGCTTAGTCTTTTTTCAGCAACAGATATGTCAGTTATTTCTGCAGTTATCACAACTAGAAGCAGTGAATGGAATGGAAGGGAGTATATAGAACTTTCGCTGCGCAGGGATGTTGTCAATGACATATATGGCTATTTAAACCATTAAGTGCAGAGCAAAGGCAATCAAAAACCTAAAATCTAGACACAGAAATCAAGATACAGAAAACCACATTATACCTGGACGCAATTTAACATACACTAATCAGAAACACCTGTGAAGCTATTTGTACAAAATATCATGGTGCCCTAAAAAGGGGTTGGGGGTGCATGTATGTATAAAAAGTACTGTCACTTCTACAGGGTGAAACCAAAGTCCAAAATCCAAATAATATAACATGATGTGCACTTTAACCACATGAAAATAGTTTTATCACACATTTAAAATTGTGGAGTACAGAGGAAAATTGTGGAGCTCACTGTTTCAAATTTCAAATTGTAATTATTGCACTTAAATGTACGCATGCACACACACACACAAACACACACATACACACTCTTCAAGACATCAATAAGCCACATCAAATAGAAAATTTTATTATATGTACAGATACAGTACTACAGGCTATAGCATGATACAAAGGACAATTCTGACATTTATTGTTTTACAGGCTTTCCTGCATTTTACCAAGATAACTGAAGACACAGCTATGATCCAGTTCCCTCTTTTTTATTTCATGGAAGGAAAACAAAGGCAACATAATGATATTTTATAATGACCAGTCATAAATGAAATAACCTTATTTATAAACTGATCATTAAAACAGAAAGTGAAATATTGTAACATTGGTTTCTTATGGTATGGCAACATTTTATTAAATTAATGTCATTGCTTAGATGCAGTAGCATGTTTGATTTATTTCTGTTCCTTTTTTATGCCTCATAGATTTTACAGTGATGTTTATACTGGCACTCTTGGTTCAATCCACTGCTTGCTTTATAATAGGAATGGACAGCCATATTAATGACAGCATGAAATATTTGTGCTGCTTCACCTCAGTTGAAAGATGGAAGGGTATGAATGCAAACAAAGATTAATTATTTGGCAGCTGTATTGGCAAGACTCATTACAAAGGGCCATTTAATTAAAGGAACGTAAACATGATGGCTTTTTCATGCAATTTCATATTTAAATGGATTCATGCTATGCTATGGAGCAAGAAATAGAGTAAAATGTTAAATGTACCAATTGAACATTATGGTTTAGTAACATGGGGGGCTCAAATGGGAACTATTTTTTTTTTTTATATTTAAAGGTACAATTGGTAAGATTTTTGTGTAAAAACATTGTTACAAGACCATTGTATCAGTGAAAAAAGGCTCACTGACATGTTGACTCACCCTCTGCCTGTGTTTATAGTCCTTAAATTCGGGTTTCAAAATATGCAGTTAACGGGCCGGCACTCTGTACCAAAACATAGTATAGCTGTACAATAATTCAAGCTCATTGGTTGAAAATTGGTTCTAATTGCCACAGCCAATGGCGTTTCAACGTCAGCGTGTTCACTGAGAAGGGGTGGGTTAAACAGCGTTGTGGTTTGAGCGTGTTTGTTGCTGCAATTCCTCTCTTGACCGTTAGAAGTCCAAAATGTGACCTCATCCCCTAGTGCAAGAAACCTTGGAGTGGTGATGGACAACAGGCTGTCCTTCTCCGAGAACATTGCTACGATGACCCGGGCATGCTGGTTCTTCCTGTACAACATCCAGAGAATCCAGCCCTTCCTCACCACCTACTCCACTCAGCTCCTTGTACAAGTAATGGTCCTGTCCCGCCTGGACTATTGCAATTCTCTGCTGGCTGGCCTTCCAGCATCTGCCATCAGACCCCTACAACTGATCCAGAATGCTGCAGCCCTTCTGGTATTCAATGTTCCCAGACATTCACATGTCACCCCCCTGCTCAGCAACCTCCACTGGCTGCCTGTTATGGCTCGCATCAAATTTAAAACTTTGGTGCTCACGTACCAGGCAGTTAAGGGATCAGCCACTATATATATTCAATCACTCATCAAGACATATACACCAGCATGGCCACTCCGTTCCCCACTTCATGCCGTCTGGCACCTACCCCTCACCACACCTGCTGTCTGTCCTGGCCCCACAGTGGTGGAATGACCTCCCTGTGGATGTCAGAATGGCAGTCTCTGACCTCTTTCAAACGCAGACTGAAGACTCATCTCTTCAGGCTGCACCTTTCCCTCCCTACCTCACCACCATGATTAGCTTGCATATGCCATAGACTATAATGGCACTTATATAGTTATATATAGATATTGTTGTGTTTTGTATTAGCTATTGTATAGCTGTACTCGGGGTATTCTAGCTGCCAACCGTGGTATGCTAGTTTGTAAGTTGATGTATTCTTCAAGGGTTCCGATTGTATCTGTAAGGTCACACTAGGACTCGGAACAGTACTGTCCTCTCGGGTCCTCTTCACACTTGTTCCTGTGTTTGATCTGCACTTCATTGTACGTTGCTCTGGATAAGAGCATCTGCTAAATGCCTTGTAATGTAATGTAATGCAATGAAATGACCTATTGTACCTTTAATCTGTTTTTTAATTTACCGATTTTCCATATACTGGTTTCTGAATCATGAAAAATATGGCAGATATCGCCATGAACCAGTAATTCACCAAAAGCCACTGTGTATTTATTTTGTCCACCCATTCACTAAATGAATGGAGAATGTCTTTAGATTCCCCTGTTCTCCATTCACAGGAATATCCATTAGGAAGGTACAGTGCCTCAGCCCCTAACTGTTTTTCATATAAATGATTGGCACAAGCACATTTGTATTTGTGAATCATGCACCCTTTCACCCAAAATGGAAAGAAAATCACCAAAAAAGTCAAAAACTAAAATGTCAACAATTCTGACTGTGTCACTCAAGGGGATCACTGTTTAATTTTTAGCCACTTCCTCTGGCTGTGTGCTTTGTGTTATTGCACTGACAGACAAACTTCCTCCCTAGCTTAAGCTTGCAGAGGGGATAAGGTTTTTATCCAGGATCTCTCTATATTATATTATTACCATTCATTTTCTCATGAATCCTGACCAGACTGCAAATCCCTGTTGAAAATCATCCCAAAAACATGACGCTACCACCAACACACCTTACAACAGGGAAGGCGTTACCTGGCTGATGTGTAGTGTTAGATTTACACCACACATACCGCTTAGTGTTCAAGCCAAATGTTCTACTTTAGTGCCATCAGACCAAAAGAAAACCTACAGAGGGTACTGCAAGATATAAGGGGCTGAATACTTTTTCAAGCTGGAACTTCTCCATTGCAAAAGTCTTCAAAAGTGTCCCAAGTTAAAATGGCTGGTGTCATGACGATGTGATTTTGATCCTCAGGTTTCTGTGCAAGGACTCAGTAACAACAGTTACAGTTTGAATTTAAATTATTCCAATAAATCATATATAAAACAAAATAAACAAAGCTTACTTAAAGTGTCCCTGGATACTTGAATGACAGTACACCGTTAAGGAATTGTGAAAGTCTTAGATTTAGCTACAATTCGCAGTTGCTTTAGCTACCACGGGCACAAACTTGACATCTGTCTGTGCACAAGAAAATGTGAAGCCTTTGCAACGCAAGTAGTTTGCTGCGCAGCAAATTGTCTTTGAAAAATATACAAAATAGGCCCACTCTTGCTTTCACTGAAATTGTTTTGATTTGATTGAATGATTTTCACTCCGCAATATATGAATCCTCCTATCTTTAGACAGCTGCAACTTGCCGCGGTTTTTCATTTAGGGTACACTTGTAAACAGTTCCATTATCAGCTCATGGCGCTCCGTAATTAGCACAAACAAAAAACCCCTTCGGCTACGGGGATATAGGACAGGAAACTACACCTATACGCCCACGGGTGGCCTAAATAAGAACTTAGAGATTCATATTCCCCACACTGAGAAATCGAGCAAGGCTTATGCAGAGGGCTTTCAAATCTGTAACAGTTATAAGAAAGATGAAATTTCAAAGGAAACAAAAGTAAAGTAGGCTGGCGCTTGCGTGCTGAGTTAGCATAAAGTTGGCGTAAGCTAATCAAGCGCCGATGAACCCAAATCACTATGACAGATTTATTTCACATTGAAAGGGCACGTTAAATGTTGATAATTCAACATGGACTGTGTGGGCTTTCTTGCTACGTTATCAAAAATAAATTAATGTGGCTGTCCATCCATTTTAACAATTGCAGTCTCATTAACAGCCATGAAGAGTTTTAATGTCTTGTGTATTTGTTTTGTATGTATAGCTACATGTTATGATCTATTGGCCTGGTCGCTGTCCCTTGAAAAAGATTATGGAATAAACTAATCTGAATGAGGTTTTAGATAATGAATTAACATCTAAATGTTTAAATTGTATCATTTTACCTTATATTCCAATCATACATTGAGATATATATTCGTGGTAGTACCTTAGCAGAATAAGGTGTTCTTGCACAATAATTTTCTTGTCTAATTCGTATTTTTTAAGCATGTACAATGTACATAGGAAATTAATGTACAATCAAATGGGTAAATGTCTCCCTCTGCTGGAGGTATTATGTGTAACCGTCTCAGTGACATCACCCGAGTTTTCTTCAAACTTCTCAGGATCTGCAAACTGAGCTATTTATACGAGCTATTAGTAATTCAGGGGTGGTCATTGTAAATTTTATACAGTCCATTATTTGAGCATACCTCAAGTATAAACTGGGTTACGAAACAGTGTAATTTAAACAGCATTAATACACAGAAAGCATCACTTTGGAGGTCCTTGTGTTAGTTGGCTCTTTGGCATGCTGTCAAACATGGTCTAAAGGAGACAACCATTTAGTTTGAATTATGAGGAATAAAGTATGCAATAGGTACTTGCGTAACTAGATAAGAGGACTTTGCAGAGGTACTTCAGAAGTCTGTATTCTGAAAGCCCTTAATTGGGTCTGTTCTCGACAATCATTCAGCCCTATTTTCACATTTGTGTAAAGCCGTACAAAGCTGTACAAGCTCGCCCTGTGTGTGGTGAGTGAGGTCATCCAGGGACAAGTGTCCATCCATTTTGCAGAGAGAAGTGAGGCGACGCAGTGTCTCCGTGTGCCTGTTGTCTGTGCGGCCTGAGATACAGGGCCACTACTGCAAACAGAGGGCTCCATTACCGCCTGGGCCCGAGGCCAGTGTTTGAACAGAGGAATGGAGTCACAGTTAGAGCCCAAGGCCAGGTGAAAAGGATGAGCATCCGGTATCTTCATCGGCACCTTGTGCAAACACTGCTGCCGCTTCTCCTAATTACACCTCCTACCCAGAAGGCAACACTGCACATGACTGTTTAATTGAGGCGTCTCTCTCCCTCTCTCTCGCTCTCTCTCTCTCTCACACACACACACACACACACACACACAATCTCTCTCTCTTCCTCCCTCTCCCACTCTTTTCTCTAAATGTTACATTTACACAGGTTAGAGACAAAAGTCTTGGCTCGGGGATGTCCTCATTTGACTCGGAGCCAATGTTTTGGTCTCCAGATTTCCGTTTTTCAACAATTCCAGCCCTAGCTGAAGATGTAATGTCTGAAGGTGCACTTCGGACGTGCAAGCTGTAAAATCAATGAGCAAGCCATTCTATATGGCCCAGGGGTCATTCAGAACTTCAGCTTCTGTCTGGAGCCCAGCTTCCAGATAAACACACAGAGACGACCATTAGAGGTAATCACACCCACACACACGCTTTGTTTGCAGATGCAGAAAAGGAACAGGAAGTCATACACTGCTGTAATTCTACCCAGAACAAAACAAGAACTCTACAGCATTTCATTCATCCGGACCTGATTAATTTTTCAGTCCTTGTCAGACCTGACCCGTGATAATAACATCCATCCAAATCTTCCTCTCCCTGTAGAGCACCAGCCGTTGCACTGCGCAGTTATCTGATAGTCACTACTTACAGATGCATCACGGATAGTTGTGTTGTGACTTATAGGTCTGATGGGATTTGCAGAGCTCTATCTTGCCAAACTTAAAATCAATTCCGGAAGGTAGAGTTGGTTCTTAACTTGTTTTTTTTTCCCCTCTCTTTCCAAGAAAAGAGGACTTCAAGTAATTTATTTATAACCAATTCTTATTCTCAATTTTTCAAACTTTTCACCAAATGTGTAAGTAATCCCATCTCTCAGCTGCACTGTTTAGCAGATTGGTGGTCCTCGAAGCTGCCAGCTGCTGTCAGGGCACATTACCCACCGACACCCAGTATTTTACCTGAATGACTCATTCAAAATCTCTTCATTTTCTGCCTTTTTGAACCAAGAATGAAATAATACAGACTCGATGCAGTGTTCTGATTAAGTATATTAATGCCTTCTCGCTGATAGTGGTCTCTGAGGTACCAACACTGAGGCGATATCATGTTTGGGTCGCTGGAGATAATGGAAAAAAAAAAGTGGGCTGTATGAAAAATATTTTTGACTTGGAAGTTTGCGACAGGATCCTTATCAGTCCCGCATTATGAAAGTGAATTATTGATTTCAGATGGGGCAGATTTATTACCAAGAAGCCCATGGACCGAGCCTCCATATTAATAACAATATCACAAAGGCGGTAATATTACCCGAGTCTGGATTCCAGCCTCAAACTCACAGATCAAAGCAGGGACCTGTCGCTGAAGCCAGGTAATATTCATTTTGTGTGCTGAAAAATGCAAAATGCTTGGATACAAAACTGATGGAACAGAAGTAGGCTTCATCTGGGGTGGCTCTGCACTTTTATACACTGCAGAAAAACAGGCTCTCCTGCTTTGCCCAAAGGTGAGACTGGATCATGAAAGGGGTACAGCGACCTCCCTTCCCTTTCATCTCCCTCTTTCCCCGCGACCCTTCGGCTGACCCGGCTGCATCTGTCGGCAGAGTAAAAATAGTCTCCGTTGGTAAATGCACCGTCACCGCTCCGAACGGAAGGGGAGATGGGTGGACTGAACCACGGTGGCTTGCTGGGTGACAAATCCCTTGTGGGGGAGCTGATTAAAACCAGCCATGATGATGGTGGTAACAATACTCGAGGTGTTAGGTGATGCTTTCCAATTTAAGATGAAGCCATTAGTCACGTAAATAACCTCTTATCTGGGTTATGGTTTGTCAGTGCTTGGATGGGATTTACTGGGGAATCTAAGTTTCTGCTTGGGCAGGAGTGGGCACTGATATATGTAATATCAGTCAAAATCAAATACCTCAGCAAGGTGATGGGGACACTGTGTTGCAAAAGGTGATGTCTTTAAGACATCAGAGACTTAAAGCTGATTGATTTTCCTGTGGTCATTAAGGATCCCGAAGCTATTACAGGTCAGGGTGTTATTTGTGATCTGATTGGCCCATTCCCATCCACTTTCATTGCCCAAGTGTCTCACTGTGAATTGAGAACTGAGTTAATATCACTCAGCTAGGCCTTTTGTGGTTTCTTAGTAACAAGGCCACATGAGGCATATAGCAACAAGAGGCGTCCTAGCCAACAGAGCAACAGATTAGATAGATCCTCCTCATCAGCCTCTGTAATATTGTCTGTCATACAGTATTTGTGTATTTGCCGGTAGGTTGCTTGACAGGCAACTGAGTTGCTTGTCCGAGCACATAAGGTTGCAGACTTGCAACTGGACAGGTCAGGCCATGTAAATGAAAAAGGAAGAACTCCCAGTGCCGTTGGACCCTAGGGCAAGGCCCTTAACCCCCAACAAACTGTTCCAGGAGCTTTACCCATGTTTCCTTTATTTGAATTTATTTGAGGGTGTCCTTGAAAAAGAGTAACATGTTCTCAACGCACCTCCCCTGGTTGAATAATGGATTGTTCTAAAACCCTCATCGTTACCATAGAAATGAGAAATGAGGATCAACTTTTTGATTTACTTTCTTGGTCTGATTTTGTTCATGCTGCTGTTTGTCTGGACATTTTTCTTGTTTGTTTGCTCGTCTGGCCACTGCAATCTAGACAAGTTTTAATTTGAGTCTCTCAACCGTGTCCGGCTGCCTGATAGTTCATTTGGCTACTGCGACTGAACATTTTTTGCAAACATACCGTGTTTTCTCAATTCGTGGAACTAAAATAAGGTGGCAAGCGGTTTCTCTTTTTCCAGCACAAGCTGTTGCACTTCTCGTCTCCAAAGCAATAACATGGTCCAGCAGTCTGCATCTCCTCAGAAGTCTAATTACTGGAGAGCATCAGACTGTTTTACAGCATCACAATTAATGAATATCACTCTGCACTTTGCAAGCTGTGATCTTATTTGCTAACCATACTCACTATCGTGAACCACATAACTGAAATAGAGCCTTTAATCCGTTCAAAAAACACAAATTCCTTTTGTGTTAGTGCTGACATGACATGATGCTGACATTGAAGGATTCAGATGTGCAATTATTCTGTTCAAGAAAGAGTAATGGGGAGTAATAGTTATGGTTATGGGTATGCACTTTGCACTTTGTTGTATGTCACTCTGGATAGGAGCATCTGCCAAATGGCATTAATGTAATAGAGATGCTTTGCATGAAATTGATCCGATTCACACATACAATAGTTTGCTAAAGTTTGCCCTGATCAAAATGGCAGCACGGTTGCCTTGCTAGAAACTTCTGTGTGCACCACTACCCTCTGCGTAGAGTTTTCATGTTCTCCCCATGTTCATGTGGGTTTCCTCCGTACCCTCTGTTTACTTACACACAGAAAGACATGGATGTCAGGGTAGGTATAGTCCACTGGCCTCAGAACTGGAGCTGGTCCCCAAGTGCTGTACTGTGGCTCCCCACTGATAGGTTAAATGCAGAGGTCAAATTATCCAGACAGATTACTCCATGGGGTTCAATAAAGTATATGTTATCTTATCTTCACCTTGTCTTAAATTGCATGTTTTGCTGAATCTCACAGTTAACACAACAGTTTGAAAGAAGCAGAAAACAGTGAATGTGGCACATGCTGAAGTTTAGGCACCCTTTCAGATGATCCATTCGAAATAAGAAATCTAAAGTCTAAAAGTCTAAAAACTTGATTGACTCATTAGGTCTTAACTTAAACCAGGTAAAGACAAAAGCTTAATAAATACTCGGACCCTTCTACCCTCTCAGGCTAGTGTACTTATCTGCAACAACCATGGGTGACTGAGGAGTTGAAGTTTAAGCTCTTGCAAAGCAGGACAATGCAATAAAACACATTATGTAAATGTTTCCAGTTGGGAAATGTTTCCTCCGTTAGAAGCATCATTAAGAAATGGAAGTAAAGGGGACCTGTTAAGGTCAAGGCAGGATGTACAGTAGAAGACCAATAAAAGACCGATTATAGACTGGTCAGGCATGTAAAGCAAATTGTAAATGGCCTAAGGATATGTTACAGCATTGCTTGCACAAAAATGATCTGCATGGAAGAGTCAGAAGGAAACCTTTCCTGCAGTCTCATTACATAAGACAATGTATGAACTGTGCAACACAGTACTAAGCTAAGCCAAAGAGAACAGAGTGCTCTGGTGAAACAAAATGATGAAACAGAAATTGAACTCTTTCGCCATAACCAACAAAGATACCTTTAGAGAAAGAAACAGGTGACGCATATGAAGAAAATAACATACTAATAAGTGTGGAGGTGAATCTAAAGTAAGACTATTATCAGCTTTTCGTTTTTTGCCAAACAAGATGCTACTAAACACTGACAGACTGCCCAAACTCCAGCAAATAAAAAGCATTGACATTTACAGAAATGTCAAATAAATGTGCTCACGTTGATTCCCTGCAGAGGTTGTGATCACTTCTTTTCACTTAAAAAATTTACAAAACATGTCAATTGGCGAGGGGTGCGTGCCCTGAATTTTCCATACCACTGTAGTCTACTTTCTCAGATACTGCTTTTCTTTCTGTATTAGCTGTGTTCATTTATAAATGGAAGGGAAAAAAATATATTTTTAAATAAATACACGAATAAATCAATAATATACGATTTAATGAACTATCATATTATATTTATATTTATTTATATAAATGCATAGATAGATACACCACCTGTGGCTTTTTCTTACTCAATAATTGTGCCACTTTGCTTTGTAAAGTACCTGAAAAATAATTGTGCCACAGCCCAATCCCCACGATCTTTTCTATTTATTTTTGCTCCAATAAGATATAAAATAAATGAATATATACATAGAAATAAAACTGTGATTAACTGTTACACGAAAACACACAAGAGATTTCTATACGTGGTAGTAGTTTGAACTGGAATTTGAACCGCTGGCACAATCATAATAATAAACACTTTCACGGTTTTATTACAATTACTGTGTACTCACATATACAGTACAGTATATAGGATATATGGACTAATTTTGCATATATACATACATACATACATACATACATACGGGATGTGGGCTATAGCACTATCTTTCCACAACAGTTAATCTGCCACACACTTTTGCGTCAAAGAACACGCAATTAAACAGGTTCTGCTTCGATTTAATGGTCACTGTCACCCACTAGAGGGCGTAATCTCCGTTCTTCATCAAATCATCAGCGCTTGCACTTTATGCCAGACTCCACCACCACCCCTAGCCCCCACCTTCCCTGACTGTTAACGGACCCTCCACCCCCTCTCTGCTCAAATACATCTCTCGACCCCTCATCACAGATCACTCTCCAACTGTCCTACCAGCAAGCGATAGATGAAGCACAAAATAGCATGCTGTCCAATTGATCCTGGGTTACCTACCTCCTGAAGACAACTAGGAGAATATCGTTTGTCCCTAAACTCACTTTCAAGAACATGGATGTCTTCATCACGTCAGTCGAAATGTACTCAAACTGAAAAGAAAATACCTTAGGTTAAATCGTGCACATTAACTCGAGGGACTAAACCTACGGCGCGTATGACAAATTAACAGCTCGTTATTATAATAGAAACTTTGAACTTGTAACGGTGTCACGTTACAAAAAGCGAAGTAACACAGTCCAGATTTATGTGCCAGTTGGACAATCCTGGTACAGCCATCGTAACGGATATGCAGGAGTTGGACGAAGCTTATCTGGAGTGTATGAGAGTGCAGAGCAACTCCTCCCTGAACAGCACTGCAAATATGACAGTGGAGGTGACCAACCTCACCACCTGTGGAGATAACTCCGTCTCTCCCAAACAGCATAAAGGTGAGGATAAATGCATGCGTTTGTAACAAATTATCAATATTTATGCTGCGCTGAAGCAGATGCGCCCATCTCTGGGGATCATTCTTTCACCACAGTAGTGCACCACTAAGTTTTTCTCCAATGCGAGCAAGCCTAAAAGAGACGATACTTATAAAATGTATTTCGTATGCAGGTATGAAAGTCATTTTCATTCAGTCTTTCTTTCTTTCTTTCTTTCTTTCTTTTTTCTTTTTTTCTTTCTTTCTTTATTAATCTTTCTTTCTTTCTTCCGTTGAAAAATGACACTTTAAAGCAAAAGCGTATGCTACATTGCATTGTTATTTATCGAGCAACAAAAATGCATCTTACCATCTTAAACTGTTGAAGCAGTTGGGAACTGTAACTTAAGCGGCGCTGGAGACGTTAAATAAATCGAGCGAAATCACTCAACCAGTTAGTTAATTATTCGATTTAAAGTTTATCTCTGGAGCTGCTATACCATTTCCCGGGGAATATCCAGGAACGCGCCACAGAGCCGTGAACATCGATGCACATGCTTTAATCCCAGAAGTATTCTTATTGCGCATGACGATGTTTATTATAATGCTTCTTAAAATGTATTTAATTTAATTTCATTCTTTATTCGGAGTACACTTTTTGTATAGGCTACAAAAAATGTTAGTTACTGTATCTGGATATTGACATCTGCTAAATGAAGTTATGTAAATGAAAACACGAAAACTTGCTCCCTGATTAGAGATCTTCCTTTTTCTGTGGGTGAAGATCTTAGATCAAGTCAGCTGCATGCAGGCCTATTCATGTATTGCATTAATTAAGAAAGCAGAAACAAACCAAAGTGACTGAATGTCAATGGTGTATGTGTCAACGAATTTGTTTTTCAAATTCAATAGAAGATCATATTAATGTGAATCATGTGTTGGCCATGGTAACTTGTTTAAGTGTTCAGAAAGGTCCAGAACTTGTACATTGTGTACTATTGTGTACGAGGGTCTCACAGCTGATCACTATTGGTTGAGTGTATGAGGTGATGTTTTTTAATTTACTCCTCTAGAAACCATGAAAATATGATTCAAGTATCTCATATAAAGAGTCTCAATCTGCATTCGACTCTGATTGGGAAAAATCTTGGTTTTGTGGAGAGAATGGAATATGGCAGTCATTAGCCATATTAAAGAATCATCCAAAATATAGGCAAATAAGTGGAAAGGCATCCCATAGATATTCTTACATTCTGAAAATATGTAGCATCTCCAATTGCCTGATATCTAACAATTTATATGATTTATATGACAAATATTGTTAATCTAAAAACAACCAGAAACAACAAGAGCTGTAGAAATACATTACTTGGTTTGCACAAAGCAAAATTAAACAGATTTAAAAAAGAGATGGCTCCAAATACAGAATGTTTGCGCACTTTATTTGGTATTTATTAGATTTATTTTTTAGACTTCTACTGCTGTAGCCTATCCACTTAGAGTTATGATGCATTGTGTGTTCAGAGCTGCTGTTCTGCATACCACTGTTGGCATGTGTGACCATTTGCCTTACTGTCATCTTCCTGTCAGCTTTGACCAGTCTGGCCATTCTCCTCTGACGTCTCTCATTAACAAGGGATTTCTGTCTGCAGAACTTCTGCTTGCTGGATTTGTTGGTGTTTTTCTTTGCAAACTCTAGAGACTAGTGTGTGTGAAAGTCCCAGGATCTGGGAATTCGTGAAAAAGTATTTGTGAATGAGTATTTCCGAGATACTCAAACCACCCTGTCTGCCACCAACAGTCATTTCACGGTCAAAATAAAAAAGTTTCCCCATTCTGATGGTTGATGTGAACATTAACTGAAGCTCCTGACTGGTATCTACATGATTGTATGCATTGCACTGCTGCCACACAATTGGCTGATTAGATAATTGTATAAAGTAAAAATGTTCCTAATAAAGTGCTCGGTGAGCGTATTTTTTCTGCAGACGTCACAGAGATGTACACATCAGTGCTGGAGCACAAGCTCTGTTGGACTGGAGTTCACTGCATGCTGAACACGACGCATTGGCCATCTTTCTGCATTCAGGTTGTGCTGTTATCCTTACCGTGCGACCAAGGCTCTTTCAATGCATTCAATACAGACTGGAGGGTGTGCTAAATATAGTCGCTAATCTGACTCGAGATTGCAGGAACACCCCACTTCTCCCCCACCCTCCTCAGAAACGGCTGCCGCTGATGGAACATTCATCTCGCTGGAAGCAGGCACTGACCCCAACGCTCCAACCCACCCACCGCTTTAATCCATCACCCAAACACCTTAGGCGTAGAATGGATGGAAGGGCGATCCAGTGGGTTCTATTTTCAGAGAACGTGTTCTCTGCCCTCTCCTTTTATGCCTATCAATGGCCAAGCTGCATCTTCTCAGGTCTCACTTGGGTCAGGTTTAGGCCTGCTTAGACCTTGTGGACCTTGAGGAACTGAATATCCACAGGGCACGTGTCTGCATTTCGACGACCACCTGGCGTAGCTTCGTGCGTAAAACAACAGGAGACCGGTTTTGTGTTCTTTATCAGAACACGGCTCTGAGGACTTTCGCCTTGCATTTCTGCAACGGGACGTTCAGAAGGTTTCGGCCGCCATGCTTGTAAATGCCTTTTCTGTGATTATTTAAATAAAAAAATATCAGACAAATAGCAAAGGGCGGATTTTCGTTCCCTTTGTGAGCTGACTCACAGCCAAGCATCTGCGAGCGAGATGGGGAGGAAGTGCTATGGTCTTTGGCCTGCTATAAGACCGTACGGTCTCGCATGTAAAACTCTCCCACATGGCTTTCAGTGTCAGTCCGTTCAGGGAAGGGACCTGGGGGAAGTCCCACTGTTCCTCTTGAGAGCGATTTCATCTTTTATCCTCTACCACAAAGCCCTTTTAAATAAAATCCCTCTAGTCCAAGGATGCGGGTGATTAAAGGCAAAGGCTAGGGAAGCAGAGAACAATCCGCTGATGCTGAGAAGATACTGTATGTAGGGCATCGGATACGTTACTGTATGGAAGTCTGGTGCCAGGGGTAACGGGGCAAGGACTACCTCCACAAGATGGTAGGCTCAGATCCTGGTTGGAGCAGAGCACTGCGCTTGTGCTCTTGGGCAAGGAACCTTCACATAGAGATAGACACTTTGTGAAGGAGCAAAGTGTCTATCTGTACGAGTGGATAATGGGAAAATTGTACGATTTGTAAATGACCTTGTTCTGTTCAAATATAATAGTGCTCTATTTTATCAAGTCAATTGGAAAATCTTTGACCTACACTGTGAATGGGGATATTTCCTATTTGGCAGGAATTCAAATGCATAGCTTTCTGCTGTTTGGCTTTAATTTAAATACTGTGGGAAAGTTCAAGAAATGTACCCACAGATTTCCCACAGATCTGGTAACCATACACATGTGATTTGAATGCATGACTCTCTGATTGCATGTTGACGTATAGTATATCCCTGTGTGAAAACATACTACACTTTCTCCCTGCACTACTTGCAAGCCCTTTGAAGTATGATTACAACATAGTTACCAACACTTTAGTACTACAAATAATAATAATTTATCAAATTTATAGACACTCTTTTCAATTGTGTGAACAATCTCAAAGTGCTACATAAAAGCATTACCACGCCAATGCATTAACAGTGACACACAGTTTTTAATTGGTTTCTAATTAGGAATGTATAATTAATGTATTAATGTATAATTATAGTTTGGCATTTATCTTTCTCATCCACAAACCTCTGTCTCTATTGTGTGTCTAAGGCAACACTCTGAACAGAGCCACAGCTTAAAATGTTATGTCTATGCTGCTCACGTTTTGTGCAAACAGCACACAGACCCTTTTATTTATTTATGTGGTTAGTAATATTGAAGCCACTGCCCCCCCATGGGGCGTGTCCGCCAGCGCTCGGCATCGTACCGCTTGTCAGTGGTTGGAGGAGTACCGCCACATTACTGCCACTGGGACCATGACTAAACCATGCGATTTATTATTGTACAATGGCCACAGTAATGTGGGTGGCTTTTCCTACAGTGTGTGATACATACACTCCCATAATTACAGGTGTGTTATTACCCTCACAGCCACTAGGTGGAGCAGAGGTTTTGCAACCAACTTTCTAATCATTTGTGTTTGTGTTTGTTTGACTATGATGGAAAATGAAATTAGTATTATTGCCTTTTTTTAAAGCGTAGCACAAACATTTTAAAGATAATGCCTTGATTATGGGAGTCATTGCTGACTGCACTTGTTTGTAGGTTAGACATTCTTGATAGTGGAGCAAATCCATCCAGCAATATGAAGCGATGTTTACAGGTCAGCTTTTCCTGAACATACTACAGATGCTGCATGGATTATTCTGTTGTATGATTGGCACCTTTTGGAAGGAATCAGTATGTTGTAATTGGTGAAATGTAACAGTGCTTCAGCCAAAATCCAGCATCAACTGTAAAGAATATAAGCTGAAACTGTAGCCACACCTAGGAAGCCTAGAAAAAAAGAAAAAAGAAGAAATATTAAGATATTTTGATATTTATTTTTTGTTTTCTGCATTAGTGTGTCAGTACAAACAAGCTCATTTGAGATTATCTAACATTAATAAAAAATAAATAAGTAAAGAAACTTAAAAAAATAGCCTTTTCAGATAAACAACTTGATTGAAGCTGTCTGGGATTTCCTGGACAGCAAGAAGGAAGTGAGACAGCCAAAACCTGCAGAATAAAGTCTTAACACTGCAGGGCAATGTACCTTTCTGATGCACTTTTAAAGGCAAAGGGAGGTCACAACAAATATTGATTTGATTTAGTTTTGTTCACTGCTCTTTATATTACATTTTTAAATATTTAAAACTTAATTTCATTATTTTTAAAAGCATCTTCGCTTTGTGGCATTTTTTTTATATGTGTCTACACACAACTTAATATTTGCTCATAATTCTACATGACCCAGTTGAGCACTTCCAGAATGCTATGGTGAACATCTTCTGTGGAAAAAAAAAGAAAAAAAAGGAATGTGTTCCTTCCTTGGTTTCTTTCACTTCCAGAATAAAATGTTCAAGTCACTACAAACACCCTCCCTGTAAAATCTTTGAGTATCGCGTCACCTGCAGTGCATTAGACTTAAATGAATACTTTCCGCTGGTTCTATGATATCTGCTCGCCAATATCTCTATCTGTGACGCAGGTGACGTGGTGAATATCTAAAGAACTACATCTGTTCATAGGAGATGGCATTGTGTGTGTTCTTTTCTTCAGTTCTTCCTAATGGAACTAACTTTCTAATGGTGAGCTGAGAGCTCTTTTCTAGACTTCCTGTGCTTCATTTCATTCAATGGCCCCTATAGGAATTCAGCCTGTTGTTTCTTGTGAGGTTGTGAAGGGTCGTCATTGTGCAGTCTTTTTTTATCACATAGACGTCTCTGTAATGCAGAAGGGCTAAAGCATAAATATATCACAGCATTTCCAAAAGTCATTGGGACAAAGGAAACTTGCACCTTTATAATTATTTTTATGTCTCTGGTTAGAAGGGGCCCTTGGTTCCAGAGTAGGTGCTTGTTTTTAATCCTTGGTTTGTAGTTTGGTTTTTATTCCCAGATGCCTCTGTTCCCAATTCAATTCAAGATTGAGGTCGAACATAATATGAATAAATATGTTTGCGTTTTTATTTCAGCCCTTTGGGTTAACAACATCGGTGTGTTTTAGACCAAATTGGCTGGAATATGAGAGCCGTCTATTTCTATTTAAAATTGTTATTGCTTTATGGATTTATTGTATTGAATTAAGTACTCTTTAATGGCCTACTTGAAAATAGAGACTCTGACTGGTAGTTTCTCTCATTTCCGCCTTTTCAGTGATGAAGGCAGTATGCCACAATGTTTGAGCATTCTAGCTTCAATATCATTAAATATCAATTATGAATCTGTACATGTCCTGAATCTAGAGGCAATGTGCATTGTGGGGGCTACTGGTTCTGTTTAGCACCACCAGTTCCATATACTGAAGGGTATTTCATTTGCTATGTTAAATAAAGGCTGTGTGTAAAACAGCTGATAAGACAACGTGGGGGGGCGGGGTTCACATAGTGAGTTTCACTTTTTAACATTTTTCATCACTGCCTGTGGTAATTGAAGCAATTTGGGGCTCACGCCCTGGTCTGCACTGCTGGGGAATAGCCAGAGATCTGGGCGATGGATGGAGATGGGATATTCACTGCAGCACTGAAGGCTTATTTGGTTCTTTTTTCAGCAGGGAGCCAAAGAGAACAAATGAAATTGGGAGCCATTAAGCTGCGGAGAGTCTGTGTAAGCACATTCTGTAAATAAAACCTGACAGTCAAGAAGCCTCCACTTTTTTTTCTTCTGCTGATGCGGGTATAGGGATTATGGTGATTTCCTTTCCTGTAATGTTCCTGCTCATGAAGGACTTCCCCTGCCATATAATTTACTTATAACATTAGCAAGATAATTCAGAGGATTTATTCAACACCTAGTTGGGCATTCGGCTAAAATCTAGTTAGGTTTGTTGAAATGCTCTGTTGCTTGCTTTTAAAGTGGGTGAAATGATAACAGCAGTCTTGTAGTACTGAAGTCTGATTTGAGTCACAATAACCGTGACTTGTGATTTGAATTGGACTTGACCAACTGTGACTTGGGACTTGACTCAGATTTAAAATATATCAATTTATAATATGGCATATAATGGGCTATTCGTGCTGCCTAAGTAAAAAAATGGGGATTAGATGGGTCTGTCTCTGTGCTGATACTCTGATACTACAATTTTGTAATGGCAGTAAAATTTGCTTTATTTTTCTGTTTGTTGCTTAATGACATTATTATGAGTACTGTAGGGAGAACTTGAATGGGACTTGGACTAGTGGTTTGGCAGAGGTTCAGAGAGTAAAGGTATACCCCAGCATTTTGTTCCAGTCACCTGTTGCTAATTAGGAATAATTTTAGAACAATTCTGAAACATATGAAAATAGGTGCCTTTAAGTCTCTTACAGCGCCAACACAGAAAAGACAATCTGTTGTCTGTGAGATGGCATGGTTTACAAAACAACAACATTTGACTTGAATAGGTCGTTGTGATTCCAAGACCTGTGCTATTAAATAGATTGAGATGAATGAGATTTGTACCAATTGGTGTCAATTGTTGGGATATATCTCATTGTACGTTTTTAAAACAAGGGAATGAGGACTAAGCTTAAATCTTAAGGACATGTTGTTAAGTGTGCTCCTCTAAGAACAGTATTTTATATACTCACGAACCGTGAGTTACAGAGGTACGGCAAATGGCTGATGTCCTTTTCAGACTAGCTAAATGACTCCCTCACTGCAGTCATGAAAGCCGCAACCCACACTTCCCTCAAATCAAGAATAACAGAAGAGGCAGCGGTAATAACAAGGCCTGCTTATGTGTAGTATCCATCAAAACCTTAAAAAAGCCTGCCTTTACAGAGCCACCACAATAAAATAGACTGACCCTCCCTGACATTCAGTATTTTAACTAAAACACAATTATGTCTTAGACATAACAGTCAGAGTTTTGCACACCATCAATTTTTTTATTTTTTTATTTTTATTTTTTTAAGGTTAATGCGGTTCACTTTGAGCTAATGGATTGCTGAGAATGCTTGCACTAAGTACCCACCTGGATTTTCAGGGCAGGGATAATTGCGTATAGATCTAGTCAGCAAGAGCGGACACAGCCACAAAAAAACATCATAATCTCCCCAGGCTCGCCGCGAAAGTTTGGCAGAGTTTTCATAGGAAATTAACAAAGCGGTTGGTTACAAGTTTTTAAATGAGTACAAAATGTAGTCATATATTAAAATCATAGCTACTTTCAAAATTCCAGAGAGCTACAGTGTGACTTACAGCACAGAAAATTGGTTTAAAACACGGAATTTCCTGACATTACAGATCTACGACGGCTCCCTGTTCAGCACAATGGCATACGCAGGTTTGCTCCTCAAGCGGCTCCCCCTACGTAATACGTTACCGACTGGATCTATGTACAGAATTCTGAGTTGCGGCAGTTGGGGATGGCCTGAAAGCAGCTCCCTCTCAAATCTCTATAGTACTGGTGATAGCAGAACCCTCCGTCTGGTTCCATGAGCATGCTAGGAATGGCTCTCGACCAATTAAAATTTGAATTGATAGGGCGTCAGTTGGTGTGATCTGGGATCTACCAAGATCCTTTAATCCCTGACTGTTTCTAAACCTCATTCAGTTTCAGAAGAACTAGGAATTGCAATGTGAATATGAATTGGGGGAAAGAGGGCTGGGGATTGGGGGTTGTTTTTCTTTAACAATACAAGGGGAAAGTGTTTTATGAGCAGTGATTACATGAATAAAATATCTGCAATCTATTGTGAATATATCAACCTTTTCTTAACTATGACGGTACATATACATTTAAAGCAGTACAGCATAATCGAGATTCATCATTCTCAGTTTTAACCGATTTCCCCCGAAAAATTCCCCGATTTCAAAAAAAATTTCATTCGGCTTCACATCGATTTTCGCCTGGATTTTTTATTTTCTTATTGATGTTTCTTAGCCTTTGGAATGTTTTTGGAATTAAAATCTATTATGGATTTGGCTTTCTGGACCATAGCTGTGAAAAGAATACCAATTTTAGCCTGATTCATCTTGTCTGTGAAGTTCTTAAATGCATAGAAGTGCTTGTTTTGCTTGTTTTGTCACCACACATGTTATAAAATATATATGTTTTATTAAAATGACTTTATCTCTGTCATTATTACAGTAATAGCCCTTTTCCATGAAATAATTCCACTATATTGCTACAACTTGATGCGCAATGCAAATAATAAACATGTTAATTTGCATATGATACTCATATGATGTTAGTTTTTTCATTTATTTTTATTTTTTTACATACTATCTATTTTTCCAGCTGGATATTTTATTGAAATAATTCAGGTTCCAAACCCAGTTCCCTAATCATTCAGCCATACTGCCGCCCCAAGCTACACTTCATGTGGTTGGGTACATTGGCCCTGGCCTTCTCAGTTTGAAAACTTGTTTGTAACAGTTCCCTGACAACCACAACACGTTGCTGTGCGAATGTGCTGGCTCTCGGAATGCATAGTGCCAGAGGATCATTGGCTGTTGCCGAGCTGCGGGCCCTAATTAAATATGAGGAATCATTTTAGGAAGAGTGCATGTAGTTTGGAACATAATTCATCATGTTTTTGTTTTTTTAATTGCATGCAAATTTAAATAAATTGGTCTGTGATGTGGAAACATGATCTCTCGCAAAAAAGGCCAGATGCTTTCCAATTGATTGTGAGATCCTGGAAAGGCTGCCCTCAGTGTTCAGGTTTTAATGGTCCACATATTTCAGTAGATATAATGGAATGTAGGGTTAGGAAATTTTTGCCAGTTGAAACTGAAAGAAATAAAATGTATACCATGTTACATGTTGAACATGACATTCAGAAAAGGCTTAAAGTATGTCTAGAGATTAAATAATGTTAATTATGTTCATTAAATATAACTGTCACTTTAACAACATTTTGGTTGTGATCGGCAGATAGCCATGGGAAGTGGGTTAGCGGCTAATCGCTGCTCACTGACTATAGACTCACTACAAGCTGTTAATGGGAGATGGCTGCACCGGAGCATGTCCATAAAGCAAGCCTATGTCATAAAATCTAACAGGACATGGCCATTGCTTTAAATTCATGATGGGGGGGGGGGGGGGGGGGGGGGGTGACGTTACCCAGGAGGTAAGAGCGGTCAGTTGATTAGACTAGAGCAATGCAGGGTTAAGGGCCTTGCTCAAGGGCCCAACGGCTGTGCGGATTTTATTGTGGCTACACCGGGAATTGAACCGCTGACCTTGCGTGTCCCAGTCATGTACCTTAACTACGCTACAGGCCGCCCAGCCTACGTGTTTGAGTATCTCAGAAGCTGCTGATCTCCTGCAATTTTCACGCACAACAGTCTCTTGAGTTTGCAGAGAAGGGTGCGAAAAACAAAAAACATCCAGTGAGCAGCAGGCAAAAACACATCAATGAGAGAGGTCAGAAGAGATAGGCCAATGCAAATAAACACACATTACAACAGTGGTATGCAGAAGAGCATCTCTGAACACACAATGCGTCGAACCTCTTAAGTGGATAGGCTACAGCAGCAGAAGGCCAATATGTCTAAAAATTAGTCTAATATATACCTAATAAAGTGCACAAATGACCTCACACATTGGCTTCCCGCAAGGAAGCTGCCTATGACTGAATCTTGACATGAGTAGCAGCACTGTATCAGCACAATACAAAGGTACACTGGAGATGAAGTGTGTGTACTCTAGATTTAGATGGGATAGTCTTGGAAATCCGTTCACTTGATCTAATAATGCAGTATTTAAAGGTCCACGTACAGTGGATATAATGGCATTCAGGTTTACAGAATGGTTCCATTTTTGCTTGTTGAAACTGAAAAAAGAAAATGTAGACCATGCATATGTTGAACATGACAGTCAGAAAGGGCTTACAATATGTCTCGAGATTAAATGATGTTTAATACTGTCGATTAATTATAGCTCTCACTTTAACGACATTTTGGTTGTGATCTCCAGATAGCCATGGGAAGTGGGTTAGTGACTAATCACTGCTCACTGACTAAAGGCTCACTGCAAGCAATTAAGCAGAGATGGCTGCACAGGAGCAAGTCAATGTCGTAGGTTAACCTGTGTCAACAAGTATAAATCTAATGGGACATGACCTTTGCTTTTCATGCATCACTCATGCCATGACTGCTGTAGTAATGAAGCTTATTTATAGAAATGCAGATTTTGGCCATTTAAAACGACATCTCAATTCACGTTTGACAAATTATTGCTCTCATGGGTAGGAGCAAACCAATATATTTTTTAATTGATCACAGATGACCTCACACATTGGCTTTCAGTATGTGTGCTGGGCCTTGCTTGACTCAAATCAATGATTTGACCTTAACTAATTCAAGAGTCAGTCTGCGAGCTTCAGCTGCCTATGACTGAATCTTGACATGTCTGATGAGTTCCAGCACCATATCAGCACAATACAATACAATGCTCTAGATTTAGATGGGATAAGTCATGGCAAATCCTTTCCTTTGGTGTAATGATGCTGTATTTATTGTTAAATTATTAAGGTTATTAAAATCACATTGTTGTCATTGATCTCCAAATGGTGGCATAGTACTGAGGGTTGAAAAATGTATTAATTGAAACTCACATTCATTGGCGCTGGAACGACCCAAATCTTATTGGTGCTGACTGCGTGGTTGCGTGACCACGCCCCCATATACGCCATCACGGAGTGACGTCGTTTATGTCATTTACGTTCACGTTTCGGGACTGCTTTGTATTCAACCGCCAAAGAAAAACTCATGATAAGCTCTTCAAAATCATGATCATTTCTCTAAAAAAAAAAAAACTGTTCTCCCATTGTCATGGTTTAGGCTGATGAAATAGCCACGTGTTGCAACAGTGGTATGCAAAAGAGCATTAACACATCACATGACGCGTCGAACGATGGGCTACCGCAGCAGAAAAAAAAGTATAGTAAATACCTAATAAAGCGGTCACTGAGCTTGTGTTACCTCAATAACGTTATTATTTAAATTATATTTAAGTATATAAGTATATAAGCGTCTCTCTCTCTCTCTCTCTCTCTCTCTCTTTCTCTCTCTCTTGCATGCTGGGAGTTTGGGGTGTGGTGAGTGAGTGAGTGTTTGTTGGTGAGCTGAGTGAGTGCTGCTGGTAAGCTAACTTTTTCTACTTTTCTAAAAGACTTTCACGTGTATTTCAACCTGTTTTCTGTTTCATAATGTGTCGTTGTGCTTAAGTTTAAGAAATTAGTTTGACGTTAGTTGGTGTCGGTGTTTTGGATCGGGATGGTGTCTCGGGAGACATCATCCCTGTCTCTCCGTCATGGAGTGCGGATTATGTCGGACCAAGCGGTCACGGTGGAATGTGTTCTCGTTGCCGTGGGGGAATCCACAGGTTATGAGAATATTGCGTATGCATCTAGGATGAATAAAGCTGTGGTTGTATTTATGAAAGAGGAACGATATGTCGCGAGGTTAATTGAGAACGGTGTGTTTCTCAATGACGTGTACACGCAGGTATCGCCGCTAGCGGTACCGTCTACCAGGGTTACGGTGTCGGGGGTTCCCCCATTCATCCCCAACGAGGTGTTGGAGCGGGAGCTCCAGCGTTTCGGGAAGCTAGCTAGCACGTTCAAAAATGTTGGCTTGGGGTGTAGGAATGAAAAACTCCAGCATGTCCAGTCTTTCAGACGGCATGTATTTATGTTTTTAGCCTGCCCCACACAGTCCCTGGATGTGTCATTCAGGGTTAAACATGATAATGGATACTACATGGTATATGCAAGCTCTGGCTCCATGAAATGTTTTGAGTGTGGGGATGTCGGCCACAAACATTTTGCCTGCCCTCATAGACAGCGGGGGGAGGACATAGAGGCAGGGGGTCCGCTAGCTGAAGCTGGGGGTCCGTTGGCTGAAGCTGGGGGTCCGCTGGCTAAGGCTGGGGGGCTGCTGGCTAAGGCTGGGGGTCCGCTAGCTGAAGCTGGGGGTCCGCTGGCTGAAGCTGGGGGTCTGCTGGCTGACGCTGGGGGTCCACCGACTAAGGCTGGGGGTCCGTTGGCTAAGGCTGGGGGTCCGCTGGCTAAGGCCGGGGGTCCGCTGGCTAAGGCTGGGGGTCCGCTGGCTAAGGCTGAGGGTCCGCTGGCTAAGGCTGGGGGTCCGCTGGCTGAGGCTGGGGGTCCGCTGGCTAAGGCTGGGGGTCCGCTGGCTAAGGCTGGGGGCCCGCTAGCTGAAGCTTGGGGTACGGTAGCTGACGCAGGAGAAGGAACCAGTGGGCAGAGAGGAAACAAGGCAGCTCTACCACCTGCTAATAAAACTAGCAGTGGAACTCTAGAGAAGCAGGGGGAGAACACTCAAGGGGAGGTGAATGAGACAGCAGTGGTGGGTGACAGTCAAGCTACCACTGGTGACATGGCAGGAAGCGAGACTGTTGCTGCAGATGTGCCGGTAGTGGAGACAGGTGAGCTGGGTCAAGGTGAGCAGGTTGGCAGGGAGGAGATGGAGGCTGAAGGGGAGCAGGTCAGTGGGAAGCAGGTGCTGCTTTTTGTCCAGGGACAGGGGAATGAGGAAGACATGGAGGAGGATTCTGAGTCTGACGGCATGTCAGTGACAGACTCACAACAGAGAAGTGATCTGTACATATTGGGGGAGATAAACATGTTTTTAGACGAAACCTATGGAAAATCAGTTAAAATAACTGATCATTTTCCTGACACAGGGAAATTCATTAAAACTGTGTCTATGTTGCAAAAGATAGTTGGGTTGGATCTGCTGGAGAAAAAAAAACGTTTTAGGCTGAGAAAGTTTGTCACTGATTTGAGGAAGGGGGTCGAGACGAAGAAAGCAAAAGGGATAAAAAAAGGCAGAAAATAATGAGTAAATAATGACTGGTCTTCACATGGTGGTTTTCTTTACTTGTCTGTTCTGTCTATCTGTTCTGTCTCTATTTTTACTTTTTCCTATGCATAGTTTAAGGGTTGGGTCTCTGAACATGAATGGTGGGAGGGACAGGCAGAGGAGGACATTGGTTTCTGAACTTTTTCAACAAAAAGGACTGGACGTTATTTTTCTTCAAGAAACACACAGTGACACAGCAAATGAGATTGATTGGGGCTTATGGTGGAGGGGTCAACACTTTCTTAGTCATGGGACCAATTTTAGTGCAGGGACAGCCATTCTTTTTTCACCAGGGTTTGGGGCAAATGTAATATCCACCACTGAGATAGTGAAAGGTAGGGCACAGATGGTCAGGGCTGAAATAAATGAAATTAGTTTTTGTTTTGTTAACATTTATGCCTCGAATCAGGGTACAGAACGGCTTGACATTTTTAAGAAAGTGCAAGCATCATTGCAACAGAGTGGGCAGAGGGAATGTTATGTTATAGGGGGGGATTGGAACTGCACAGTGGATTTTACATTGGATAGGACAGGTGAGGAACCACATTTACAATCATCCACTACTTTATCACAGCTAATCACTCAACTAGGTTTAGTAGATGCATGGAGAATTAGACATCCACAGGTTAGGCAGTACACATGGGTTAGGGTAGCAAACAGCAGGGTCAGTGCAGCCAGGTTAGATAGGGTTTATATTTCACAATCTTTTAGCAATAGGCTACTAAATAGTTTCATCCACCCCGTTGGTTTTTCTGATCACCATTTAGTCACTGTAGATTTACACCTCTCACCTAGCACAAAGTCCAGTTCTTACTGGCATTTTAATGTAAAATTGTTACAGGACAATATGTTCTGTGAGAATTTTGCATTTTTTTGGAATTTATGGAGGGCTAGGAAAAGGGATTTTGAATCCTTAAGCCAATGGTGGGAGGTAGGAAAGACACAAACACGTATTTTCTGTCAGCAGTACACTGCTCAGTCCACCATCAAGGTAAGGACAGCTATACAGGCTCTAGAGCAGGAGATCAGGGACATTGAGGGTAGTCTCTTGGCACAGGATAACCCTGATGGGGAAACACTACAAAGGAAAAAGAAGGAGCTGAGTCTGTTTTTAAGTGAGAGGGTGAAGGGAGCCATGATTAGGGCACGGTTCATAAGTATCAAGGACATGGATGCACCAAGCTCCTTTTTTTTCAACTTGGAGAAGTCTGTCTCTCAGAATAAGCAGATGTTATGTCTACGGTGTCCCGATGGCGGAGTGACCACAGACCCAGCAGAGATGAGGAAGCACACGTTGTCCTTCTACACTGCCCTCTACAAAGCAGAGACCTGTGATGATGAGTGTGCTGCTGAGCTTCTTCAGGGACTGCCTCAGCTGGGGGCTGATGATCGTGCTGCCTTGGACATGGACATCAGCTTGGAGGAGCTTACAACAGCTGTCCATCAGCTAGCATCCAGTCGAGCTCCTGGAGTAGATGGGTTATCTGCAGATTTTTATAAGCATTTCTGGAGACATTTAAGAGCGGACCTACTGGAGGTGCTGCAGGAATGTGTCCAGAGAGGCTCACTACCGACCTCTTGTCGGAGAGCAGCTCTCTCTCTCCTTCCAAAGAAGGGGGATCTTGCCTCCCTCAAGAACTGGAGACCTGTGGCCCTGCTATGCTGCTCTCCAAGGTTCTGGCCAATAGGCTTAAAGACTATCTGGAGATATTAGTCGAAAAAGACCAGACATACTGCATCCCAGATAGGTCTATTATGGACAATTTGTTCTTAATGAGAGACTTATTGGACATGTGCAAAGTATATAAGATTGATCTTGGTATTTTGTCTCTCGATCAGGAGAAGGCTTTTGATCGCGTGGACCATGGGTATTTATTTTCTACTTTGAGGGCTTTTGGTTTTGGGGAGGGATTTAGGTCATGGGTGGGGTTGCTATATGAGGATGTCTCATGTATGGTAAAGGTGGGTGGGGGGTGGAGTCGTCCAATAAAGATTGAGAGGGGTATTAGACAGGGCTATCCAATTTCAGGACAGCTATACTCCCTAGTAATTGAACCCCTTTTGAGCAGGCTTAGGAGCAGGTTAAGTGGGCTCTCACTACCCGGGCTACCAGAGAGTCCACCACTGATTGTCTCGGCATATGCTGATGATATTAGCATTTTTATAAAAAATCAACAGGATGTAGGGGGTTTAGTGCAGTCATTAGGGGTGTATGAGAAGGCCTCCTCTGCAAAAGTAAACTGGGAGAAGAGTGGGGCCTTGCAGGTAGGACAGTGGCGGGAGCGGGCAGTTCCCAGTCTGCCTGGGGGTCTTAGCTGGGGGAGAGAGGGACTGAAAGTTTTGGGAGTTTTTTTAGGGACAGGGGATTTTCAGAAGCAGAACTGGGAGGGAGTAGTGGAAAAGGTGTGTGCCAGACTGTCTAAATGGAAATGGTTGCTACCCCAGCTGTCGTATAGGGGAAGAGTCCTGGTTGTCAACAACCTGGTTGCCTCGACTTTGTGGCATCGACTGACTGTATTACCTCCACCAGAGAGTCTGATTCAGGGGATACAGAGGACTATTGTGGACTTCTTCTGGTCTGGTCAGCACTGGGTGAGGGCGCCTGCACTTTACCTGCCAATACAGGAGGGGGGACAAGGCCTCATTGACATTCCCTCCAGGATAGTGGCCTTTAGAATACAGGCTGCACAGAGGCTACTGTATACCTTTGGACTGAGCTGGCAGGATACAGCTAGGCTGCTGCTGAGGAGGGCTGGTCGCCTTGGTTATGACAAACAGCTGTTCCTGCTCCAGCCTGAGGCAGTGGACCTGGCTGGTTTGACACCCTTCTACCGCTCAGTCCTGGAATCATGGCAGGTTTTCAAAGTCCATTGGAAACCTGATGCAACACCAGGGATGTGGCTGTTTGAGGAGCCACTGTTCGGGAACGCCCTCATCGACTCACAGGTCCTGTCCTCCACCAGCCTGCGGTCCAGTCTGCGGGAGGCTGGGTGTGTCAAGCTGGGTCATCTAATCAAGACATCTGTTGGAGGGCTTGGGGAGACAACGGGTATCCGGTCCCGTGGACTGCTGGAAAGGTTGGTGGAGGAGGGCTGTGCGTCCCTGCCAGGGCCCCTCAGGACGTTCATAGAGGATCCAACGCTCTCTGACCAGTGGGACAATGAGTCAGTGTATGTCTTCCCCTCCCTGACTGTTTCTCCTGCGTTTGGGGAGTGGCAGGAGGAGGAGGGAGGTTTTCTCTCCTTTAAAACACCAGAGCTGGGGGAGTGTGAGGCTGTGGGGAAGAAGGCGGTTTATTATACCTGTGTCAAAGTGTCCCACCTACGTTCTCTGGCAGGAATGGAGGTGTCGAGGTGGACTGGGTTCTTTGGTCCGGGGTCTTCCCCGAAAGGCTGCTGGCAGTCCCTGTACAAATCCCCCGTTGAGAAACGGACGGGTGACCTCCAGTGGAGGATTGTGCACGGGGCGATAGCTACAAACAGGTATCTGGCACACCTGGATCCTAGTGTAGGGGAGGGCTGTCCTTTTTGTGTAGAGAGGGAAACATTACATCATCTTTTTGTAGAGTGTTCTAGGCTTCAGGGCTTATTCATGGTGCTAGAGCAGCTGTTTCAGGGTTTAGGGCAAGATTTTTCTTTTGAACTTTTCATTTATGGTCCAAAGTACTCAGCTGCAAAAAAGTCTCTGCATGTCCTGCTCAATGTGGTGTCAGGAATAGCTAAACTGGCTATATGGAAGACCAGGAAGAACTGCATCAGGGGCCAGGGGTCAGTGGACCCGGCTTGTATGATGGCTGGACTGTTGGCGTCACGAATCAGGGTGGAGTTTGCCTATTACAAACTCACGGGCAACTTGGTAGAGTTTGTGAGCACTTGGGGAGTTAGAGAGGTGTTGTTTTCTGTATGTAATGATTCACTGTTGCTTCATTTTTAAGTTCTTCCAGGTGATTGGTTATAGTTTTGTAAATCTGAATTTTCTTTTATTCTTTTCTTTATTTTTGTATAGTTATTATTTTCTATTTTCATTTTTATGTATCTAATCTAGAGTTATGATACAGGAGACCCGGACTGTAAAATATGAATAGATGTAAATAAAGGGATTTTTTAAAATTCAAAAAATTCTCTCTCTCTCTCTCTCTCCCTCTCTCCCTCTCTCTCTCTCTCTCTCTCTCTCTCTCTCTCTCTCTCTCTCTCTCTCTCTCTCTCTCTCTCAGAGATGGATTCCGTGAGGATCTTGCTATACTCCATTATCTTCCTGCTCAGTGTGTTTGGCAACCTGCTGATCATCGTGGTGCTGATGGTAAACAAACGCATGCGCACTGTCACCAACTCCTTCCTGTTGTCCTTGGCGGTCAGCGACCTGATGATGGCCATCTTCTGCATGCCCTTCACCCTCATACCCAACCTGCTGGGGGACTTCATCTTCGGGGAGGCCATGTGCAAGATCGTCGCCTATTTCATGGGTAATGTTTCACATACGCGGCGTCACACAAAAACAACTGCAGAAAATGTTTTATACTTTGTGTGTTGTCTAAAATGACTGGCCTTTTATATTATATGACAGCTTTTATGTTTTGGGTCAAATTGTTTATATAAAATTATTGCAAAATAAAAATGGACACTTTGTGTGTCACCTTAATATTTTTTTCCCAAATTTTATCCATAAATATGAAAAATCTGTGAGAAACATCTAATTTTAAGCCGAAGGTACAGTTGGCACCTGTATGTATTTTCCTACATTTTATACAGTCACAGAGGGTCAGAATAACCCCACACAACACAAGCAATGTCCATACAGGACTTCTCAAAACAGCTTTATGTTTGTTATATGTTTACTATTTAATAAAATAAAAAAATAGGTTAACTGGTTTTTAATGTTAAACACAATATACTCAACAGCATTCTAGGGAGGGTGAACCTGAGTAGGCTACATCCATATTTTTCCCTGTATGTAATATCAATATTTTTCAAGGGAACATGCCCCTTTTAGCTACATATCTTGACAGGTAAATATGCCCCTCCTGCCACAGAATTATGATCACAGCCAGTCCTTATCACTTAAAAGCCCATTTGGCTCCTTGGAAGGTGGGTAAAGATGGATATTTACTGCCCTTTCTGAGCACCAGCCTTGCAGCTCTGCATAAGAAATTATTCTTCAGAGAGGACATTTGATGAATGCAAATAAATACTAACAAAATAAAGAAATACATTTCGAAGGAAATTCCTGAGGGCAGATGACTTGCAGAAGCGCATTTGTGAACTATGTGTACCGTTCTAGTCGAGTGTTTCTCCTTCTGGGGACATCTACCCTTTGTGGTGCAGTGTAATACATCTCAGACTGCTGTTACACTCTCAGTTGACAGATATACATGTATTTATCCATTCCCGCAAGGAAGCAGCATCACAGAAACATCAGCATAACAGCCTGTGTAAATATGACAGTCGTCTTACTTATGGTTTTCCATGTCTTGACCAAAGCTCTTTAGCTCAATAGGTAAGATTTGTGTGTTCAGACCATTGTATGTCCCTTCCTATAATTGAAAAAGGCTCACTGACATGTCGACTCACCCTCTGCCTGTGTTTATAATTCTTAAGTTTGGGTTTCAAAATATGCGGTTGACGGGGCGGCACTCTGTACCAAACCATTGTATCGCTGGACAATAATTCAAGCTAATTGTTGAAAATTTGTTCTAATTGCCACAGCCAATGCCATTTCAACGTCAACATGTTCACAAAGACAAACAGTGTTGTGGTTTGAGCGTGTTTGTTGCTGCAATTCCTCTATTGACCGTTAGAAGTCTGGAATTACCTTTTGTACCTTCAATGCTCAAGTGGGTTCTTACTAAATCCTGCTAACCCCCCAAGAAAAGCACACTGTTTGAAAACGGCTCTTAAATTCAGTTACGTTAAATATTATTTTAGGGGTTTATTAGCATTGTGGCTGGGATATGTACCATAAAACACAACTAAATCAATAAATAAATTACTGTAAATGGGCGTGAAACAGATTTACGAAAGACATTATTTACTTATAACTAAACGTGTATTGTAACAGCACACTGAAAATAAAAGAGCGATGTGAAAGAAAGGTTCCTGGAAACCTCCTGCTCTCCGCATTCCCCGGCTGAGCAGTCGCTGGAATCATTTTATGTGACAAGACAGCCTCTCGCCTCTGGCTGATTCTGTCACTCACGATCTGTGCTCATATCAATCCTGCTGCTGAAACGGGAATAACCCCCTTGCCGGTTAGAGAACACGTTTCTTGACATTCGTATTAAATGAGCGGAATACTGACATATGGTATCGTAATGGATGTGGAAACTCTGTTTCTTTGGGCATGCTCTTCATCTTCTGGAAGGAGTTTATGGTTTGCAGAGAACCTCACAGTTCCCTGCTCGTACATTTTGACAAACGTGTTTGACTGGATTATGTGAAGAACTCCATGTTCTCATGTGCACTCTCAATAAGTGCATCTAAGTGAACGTGATGTAATGTAATGTACAGAGTATATGTTTAGTTTCCCTGTCTGGACCTCCCCTGATATGCTATGTCTGCTTAGAAAATGGCTCCTGCTTATCCTGCTACATGTTGTTTCTGAAGGATTTGCAAAAGGAGGTAATTTTTGGAATTTTCAGTCTCACCACATCGTACACGTTGAATCTGAGTAGTATGGCCCAGATTCTCCTGAGAAGATGAACCCCTCAAGTATCACCCCTTTTCTGAACACAAGCTTGAAAATGGCATACCAAAAATGAAATGGTTAATATACTACTCTAGAAGCCTTTTAGTTACAGGCACAATCCTGGTCTCTTCTGAAAGGTAGCTTTTGGGGGTTTGCTTTCCAAAAGCCAGAATTACTCGAAATATTACAGAAACAAAGTAACAGATGTTCAAACACAGTGGAAGTAGAAGCTTTTTTTCTCATTGAAAATATTTTTGCATTTGAGTGGATACAGATGCTCATGGAAACACAATAGAACCACAACAAAATGCTGGACAAATCTCTTTCAAATTTGATGACAATATCACCAAAAATGTGCATTCTGAATTGCTTTTTCTAAGCTCTGTCTAGGCAGGTTTCCAAATTGAATTAAAACCCCCTCAAAAAACCTGTTAAACAATAAGGGTTAAGAACCAGAAATCAGATGATGAGCAAGTGATCAAAGTAATCTTAACAGATTCATGAAAATAAACTCAAAAAGAAAATTAATAAAAAGAAAGATTTCGCTTCAAGGTGTATGACTTCATTTAAAATTTTAGAAATACGTGAAAAATGCAAAATTGGCTTAATGGGTTACCAGTAGGAATGTACAAACAAGTTCCACTTTGTTCAGTATACATCCATTTTCACCTCATGGTTCAGAACAGAAGAAAATAATTTTTCATATATTATGTAAACGTAAACAGTTGCAAACTGGCCATCAGTTCTTGCAGAAAAAATAGGCACAGTAACCCTAAGCCATTAGGATGAACTCACAGTTTTTTATTAAAGTTCCATAAAAACAAGATAAAGTCATGCCCATGCATTAAGGCAAGACTGTAATTGTTCAGTTTAGAGCGTGTGCCAAACCGAGTACTGAATGAAAGAGCCTTGGCAGAGTAAGTGGTGATGCTTTTCTGATTTGACATTCATTACTGCTTCTGATGTTTCACAGAAGCTACGTCTCTCCCCTGATTGAGTGAAGGTGCACGTGTGTTTCCTTACACAGTGACTCAACAGAGGGCACAGAGTGCTGCATTCCTAGTGAATGGATAGGCTTGACAAAGGCAATACATTAAGACTTTTTAGGACAGCACAGAGAGGGCTGCTTTCAGTGTTCAGGGTAGTCTCAACAGCAGCGGCAGGAGCTGGATTGCTGGGGCCGTTCAGGTGCCTGCAGTCTGCCTGCGTCAGGTGTGAAAGCTGAGCAGCCCCAGTGACTGCAGTGGTCATGTGACTGACTGCGCACTGGACAGGCCACACCTGGATGGTGATGTAACTTCTCCACTTTCTTGGTTTCTTTGGTCTGATTGATGATTATGAGGTGATATCAACCAAATATCAACCAGGGTTGGGTAACCCCGTATTAGCAGATTGGATCAGTTTGAGTTTTTCGGAAATATTCCTGTCTAATTATTTGTAGAAACTACTTAAAAGAGCTGAGGTTGTGTAGCAAAGTGAGTGCCTTTTGGATGGAATCAAGCAGCTGATGTCCCTATACAATGTTTTTTAATTTATTTCTCTTCATTTTTCATTTGAGCCAAAACACGTTTCATTCCATGTGAACATAAGGTGTACGTTAGAGTTCACTGATAAAAATAATAGTTGTTCTTCTTCCTGTGCAAGTGTCTATAAAGAAGAAAAATGAAACACCCCTACCTGCTCAGCACAGATCCCAAAACCTTACCCAGCAGCTTACCTGGGGGCAGACAGGCCACACACAGGCTCTTTTTGAAACATCACACACAAACTTTTGCTTACCTGTGGGACCGGGGGTCATGTGAGGTAAAGATGATTGCTCATATGATTTTCCTCTAAATAAGTTCACATTTCAAAAATGTTCTTGCAGTCTGCCTAAAATTGATCATCAGTTAACTGTTATTGTTCACATGTACACGGTCCACTTTGGGAAATGATCATATCCACGTATGATCAAAAATGGGATTTTATAAATAAGTTTTTCTGCGTAAGCCACTATTTCAGATACAGTTTGATCATAAGACTATTTTACATCTGAGGCCCCAGACTAGAGCTCTGTTGCTGAGAGCATAAGGTTTAAGGGGGGAAGGGGGGGTCAAGCATATCCTATTAGTAAAACATGTTTGGCAAAATCCCATACTGTGATTAAATGTCAAAAGAGTTCCTACGGTTTTACTGCTATTTGCAAAGCAGATGTCCTCCCATGGTAAGATTTACATCTTCCATATGCAAGGTTGAGCTTAGCCCTGCAAGCTCTCCTCCCACTAATAAAGGCCATGGTTGTTCCTTAGGGGGGTTACATTGCTACCTGCATATCTGAACCTACTCAACGTGTGTTCGTGGATTGGAATTGAAATCGCAGTTTAACCCATGCAGCGTGTGAATCGTAACTCCGGAGGGCACGGCACACGTCACCCGTCGTGACAGACCCCGGCCTCACCTCTGCCACCTCTTTCTGCTTTTCTGTAGGACTGTCTGTGAGCATCTCCACCTTCAGCCTGGTCGCCATAGCCATCGAGAGGTACAGCGCCATCTGCAACCCGCTCAAATCCCGGGCCTGGCAGACTCGCTCCCACGCCTACAGGGTCATCGCGGCCACGTGGATCCTCTCCTTCATCATCATGGTCCCCTACCCAATCTTCAGCGACCTGGTCACCATTGACAAGCCAGGCAAATCCACCACACGCATGTGCCGTCTGATCTGGCCCTCCAGCGCGGTGGAACAGTCATGGTGAGCCCCCTTCCCCTTGATTGGCCCTACTGAACGGATTTTGGCTGCTGAAACACTGCTGGGTGCTGGTTCTCAGTCCAATTGTACTCTGCAAAAGTATTAGGCATTCTTGATTTTTCTCCACCTTCTCCAATTTGTTTGGAAAAGCCTACCAGCCGGTTTTCTTATAAAAAATATAGTACAGTCTACCGAAGAGAATTGATGCAGATTTAAAGCCAAAGGGTGGTCACAAAAATATTTGATTTAGTTCTTAGCTGTTTACTGCTCTTTATATGATATTTTTCAGATCTTTATAAACGTACATTTTATTATTTCTTAAGGCAGTTTTGCTTTACGGATATTTTTTCAATGTGCCTACATTTACTTTTGCGCAGTACTGTATATAAAAGGACTTAAGCACTCCTGTGGCTTCCTGCGGTGCCAGCATCCTCTGCTGTGTGCTGACTGTACATCCGCAGAGCACTCCTGCGCATTGATTCTGCAGCTTTGTTGGGTTGGTGATAAACAGAAGGTGCCTGGTGCCTGTCTGGGCGGTAATCTGCATTCCTGAACCGCCAGAAGATGCTGCTGAGATCGGACACACCTTTAATAAAAAACAGCCATCAAAATAGGGCTCAACTGCTTTTGGCAAAAAAACCCCAATTTTGAACAAGTTTAATAAGAGCAAGTGTAATGGACTGCATTTTGGAAGAGGCAGAACAGATAGAGAAAGTAGAAATGTCCCTTCAAAATAGACAGATTTGCTTATATTACTAGAACCAGTTGCAGACATTGGGGTCAGAGACAGGGCTTATAAGCAGGATAGATCTCTATGCATTTTAGAACCTCATAGACGACAGTCAGGCTAAAATATGTATTCTTTTCACAGTGATACTTTTTCCTACTTCTGTCTCCGAACCGTAGTTGGGAGACATAGGGGAACCAAACCACTTGCTTTTCAATTCTAGGGCTGAAGCTGTTAATGATAGCTAGTTAGCTGTCACCATTTACTCGTCAGCCACCTCTGAGTAACATCCAAATTAACAAATTAGGTGGTTTCTGCTGCAAAACCGAGGAGTCCTTAGGCATTTGCTTCCTTTACTGCACCAAAAAAAATTACATTAACTCCCTTCTACTACCGCCTTTCTCCAAAACCACGCTCTCTTTCAAAACTCACACACAACAGGCACAAAACTCCTCTCATTCTCTCGCCATTCCCAGCGACCTCACATACTCAAAGGGCCAATCACCAGATTCCTAAATGCATACCCATATTTACCAACAATGGCAATGGTCTGGAGAACCAAATCCATAATAGTTTTTAATTCCAAAAAAATTTCAAAGGCGGAGAAACATCAATACGAATATTGGTTTAATCCAAACTGTCCTTTTAGATACATTTGGTCATTTATGAACTTAAAAACAAAAAAATATTATGAATTATGAATCAGATTTAATCTCTACAATTTCTACGATTTTGGTTTGGCTAGCAGAGAATGGCCTGATGGTCTTGATGGTCTGTCAGTGACTGGAACCTAAGGCAGCTGTAATGGAATTGCAATAATGTAATTTCGCGGAAGGTCAGCACTAATCTGCAGGCCTTCTTTCAAATGAACCTGAGATTTTGTCTTGACCGGTGTCACTTGTTGAACAGCAGTCCTTGATTAAAGAAGGCCTACAGCCAATGAAAAAGAAAATGTAGTGATCATAAAGATAGCTGAGAAACTTGCTCTGTTTCCCATACAGCTTTTATCACAGGCACTGACTGAGCATGAGAATACTGCCTTTAAAGATTATTCAAACTCAACACAGTAATAAAAATCTACATGTCATCAAATTGAGTGTCTCGTATACAATTAAACAAATCAATTGCAGATTCCCTGACAGTAAAATAGGTATGCATAAGCAGCATCTTATTTCTAAAATACTGACTCTTTGTTATTTGCATGTATTCTTCCAATTTACTGATCATATAGATTCTTGGGTACAGTGGTATTTGTATTCTGTTTGTATCGTAAATCTTTCATTCTAATTTGTCTACTTCATTGTCTCATCGTTGTCATCTCATTTTGAAGCACATTTTCCTACATCTGTGGCATGACACTAAGGAACATTTTCGGATTGCTGCAACCTGCTGGTATCTTGCTGGCAGCAGGAAGCACTAGACTAAAGATGAATTCACCATTAGTAGAGCAGTCATGCAGGCGTATGACTACAATGTTTGTGCTGAAGTAAAACTGTTTTGGATAACCGTAAAGAAAGGATTGCTCCAATATTTAATCTACCATAGACAATTCACACAAAACCTCTACAGCAACATCCATCCATTATCTTAACCTGCTTATACTGAACAGGGTCACAGGGGGGCTGGAGTCTATCACAGCATACATTGGGCGAAAGGCAGGAATACACCCTGGACAGGTCGCCAGTCCATCGCAGGGCACACACACCATTGACTCACACACTCATACCCACGGGCAATTTAGACTCTCCAATCAGCCTAACCTGCATGTCTTTTGACTGTGGGAGGAAACTGGAGTACCCGAAGGAAACCCACGCAGACACGGGGAGAACATGCAAACTCCACACAGAGAGGCCCCGGCCGACGGGGATTCGAACCCAGGACCTCCTAGCTGTGAGGCGGCAGTGCTACCCACTGCACCATCCATGCCGCCCTCTACAGCAACATGCTGTATACAATAGTGCCCCAGCTGCAAAGTATGGATCATAACACATCAATATTTCTCTTTATACACATAAAAGTCCTAACAATCCTAACAGTGCAGCAAAAGCAAAGCTCCTTCTTATAACAGACCATATTGATCCAGCTAAATGCATTGTTTGTTGACCTCCCCCAGTGACAGACCGCAGTTTCAAAATGCAAACGGCAACAAGGCACAAGCATTGGAAGGAGAGAATGTAACTCTAAAGCTGCCTTCCAAGCAAAGACTCAGCACTGTGCTCTGGGTTGGCTGCACTCAGAGACCGCAGTGAGCAGGGAGCTCAGAGAATGCAGCACGTAGCCTCCTGATAACTGTCAGGTGGATCCAGGAAGATAAATGTGTCTGTCCATAGGTTCTGGCTTTAATTGCATGGGCAAGCAGGGAGGATTCACTTCCTGATGAGAGCAGACATTATCAAATGAATGAGAGGGTCGGTTTTCACGGCTCAAACCAAGCCCACCCAGTGATTTCACTCATCTTTCTCAGGTGGTGGTTACCTGGAAGGTTCAGTGCTGTGTTCTATTTGTTACCATGTCCATTTGTTAGCATAGAGGTTTCTTTTCCCTGTCTTTCATTCAATTTTGTAAAGAGTTGAATAAAAAACTATCAAAGATAAAAGTAATGTTTGTGTCTATCTTTTTCCTCTTCTACCTTTTATTTGAGTATGCCAGTACCTACTTCCTAGCTAGTGTGAGTCACAATTGTTTGTCTGATTTTGAGTGTTCATCGTGGGGTCTTCGGTGTCAGGAATAGACTCAAAATTCATGAAGCACCCTGCCATTTCCTCCGCAATGGACTACTTGTGATAGCTATGCATGAATTTCCCTCCTAAATCTTTTTTCTCCAAAAAAATAACATGACAATATATTGCGGAGATCCGGATGTTATGTCACAATAATAGACTGTAGAATATTGCTTACAAACCTTCGTTTAAATATTTCAACAGAAGTTCAAAAGATACAAGACATCAATCATCATTCTGAAAGAATGAGAACAAGCAAGAAAATGACAGAATCCGGCACGCGTTGAGTGCACCTGTCAGATTTAATAAAATGCCGGGGAATTGGATTTGTTTTGACAGGGGCAGGTTTACATTGCAGTGATGGGATTCTGTGCTGCTCAGCACATTTATCTCCTTTCATCATATCTTTCTCTATCTCTCTTTATCTCTCCCTCTCTCTCCTTCTCTCTCTCTCCCTCCCTTTCTGCACTAGACAAACAATATAATGTGTTACTTGGATGATGAAGGTTGTTCAATTAAGGTTGCTGTATTAAACTTGATTCTAAGTCCCTGTTTGTCTTTCTCCCAGGTACATCCTGCTGCTGTCTGTCTTGTTCTTCATCCCTGGGGTGGTGATGATCATCGCTTATGGTCTCATCTCCAGAGAGCTCTATCGGGGAATGCAGTTTGAACTTGACCAAAAAAGAGAAGCTCGTGGTAGGATTTTTTGTTTAAGTTAAAACATGGAAATGTATGAATTTTGATTCATCATATCATATGTCATCATACCATGCCATACTTTGCCTTTAATACTAATATTATTTATTTGATTTACATAGAATGCCAACAATGCTGAGTCATTATTGCTGTATTTGAACCCTCATGTGGTGTTTGGGTCAAATTGACCCGGTTTAAATTTTCAGTAAAAGAAAAGTGATACTGGAAAAAAATATTTTTACCTGAATCTCCACGGCCTTGGCTTATTTTCTGTGAAGAACATGTAAAAAAACACATTTTAATTGTGTAACCATGCTACACGCCCTCTAATTTACATCCCTGATCCGATGTTCTGGTCAATTTGTCCCAGGAATAATGAAAGGGTGGAAACTGTAGGTTTCATACTTACTTGCACACTGATGCACACATATATTCTTGTTGCCTTTCTATGAATCAGATTTTTACATTACATTACATTATTGGCATTTGGCAGACGCTCTTATCCAGAGCAACGTACAACAAAGTGCAAACCCATAACCAGGGATAAGTTCGCTGAAAGACCCTAGAGGGAAATACAATTTCAACTGCTACCTGTACAACAAAGATAAGAACGAGGGCCTTTTTTTTTTTTTTTTTTTTGAGAACAAATAAACAAACAAACAGAGCAAAAGTGACCAAAGTGAACTATCCAAACACTGCTTACCTAGCCAACTAAAAATACCGATACACAAAGAACATCACAAAGACAACAATTAAGGTTCACAGGGAGGTAGGGAGGGACGGGGAGAGGTGCTGCTTGAAGAGGTGTGTCTTCAGCTTGCGCTTGAAGGTGGGGAGAGATTCTACAGTTCTGACCTCAACGGGGAGTTCGTTCCACCACCGTGGAGACAGAACAGACAGTAGTCGTGAGCGTGAGGTGGAGGTTCGGAGAGGGGGAGGTGCCAAGCGGCCTGTGGAGGCTGAACGAAGAGGTCTGGCAGGGGTGTAGGGTCTGATGATTTTTTGTAGATAAGCTGGGGAAAACCCTTTAACTGCTTGGAAGGCTAGCACCAATGTTTTGAATTTGATGCGAGCCATGACAGGCAGCCAGTGGAGGGAAGTAAGCAGGGGGGTGACGTGTGAGTATTTGGGAAGGTTGAAGACCAGATGAGCTGCTGCATTCTGGATGAGTTGGAGGGGTCTGATGGCGGACGCTGGGAGGCCAGCCAAGAGGGAATTGCAGTAGTCCAGGCGGGACAGAACCATCGCTTGGACCAGGAGCTGGGTCGAGTAGGGGGTGAGAAAGGGGCGGATTCTCCGTATGTTGTATAGGAAGAACCTGCAAGACCGGGTCACCGCTGCAATGTTCTCGGAAAGGGACAGTCTGCTGTCCATCACCACGCCGAGGTTCCTTGCACTGGGTGACGGCGTGAGTGTGGTATCCCCGAGGGAAATGGAGAGATCCAGATGGGGAGAGGTATTAGCAGGGATGAATATCATTTCAGTCTTGCCTGGGTTGAGCTTTAGATGGTGGTTGTCCATCCAGCTCTGGATGTCCCTCAGGCAAGCAGAGATACGAGCTGAAACCTGCGTATCAGATGGCGGGAATGAGACAAAGAGTTGGGTATCGTCCGCGTAGCAGTGATAGGATAGCCCATGTGCAGTGATCACAGGGCCAAGGGAGGGAGTGTAAAGAGAAAAAAGAAGCGGGCCTAGGACTGAGCCCTGGGGAACTCCTGTGGCGAGGGGCCGAGGTGTCGATACCGAACCAGCCCAGGCAACCTGGAAGGAGCGACCAGAGAGGTAGGACTCAATCCAGTCCAGGGCTGTGCCACAGATGCCCGTTGCTGACAGGGCAGACAGGAGGATGGAGTGATCCACAGTGTCGAAGGCAGCAGAGAGATCTAGGAGAATGAGGACAGAGGAGAGGGAGGCTGCTCGTGCGGCATGGAGTGACTCACTGACGGAGAGGAGCGCAGTCTCTCTCTATGCAGATTTGCTGCATATTTCATGAATTGGACACACAGCCCACTCTACCATGTTATAGACATATTGCCAAAAGAAAATGTATTGAGCCTAGTGACCCACCTCCACCTCCAGATGAACAATACCTACCCCCCACCCCCTTACTCCTGGTCCATACAGATTCCCTTGTGAAACATTTTTTGGAAGTTTGACACAGAGCGTTTAACATTGATTAGCAACAGCTCACTTTGGTTACGTTGACATTGATTGGGAAAAACCAATCGAGATCTTCAGAATGGTATGATAGGCATGGACTAATGCAATACTGCTGGGGAAGACATGGTGTGGCATTACTGGACCAACATTAGCTGCTGATAAAGTATAAATATGTCTTCCTGTATTTTCCTCCTCTTTATTGTCATATGAGATGTATTTTCTCAAGTTCCGGTTGTGAATCAAGTAAGCTGACATCTGTGACAAAAGTTGTGCCCATCTGTTTGTGGACACGGCATGGACAGTCCACAAACACTCCAGGGACCAGATACTAATGCCTCAGGGTTTCAGTGAACCATGTTTCCTTTCTGATAGACAACCAACGGCATTTCTCACAGGCCCACTAATTATAGCACTGAAGACAGGGCTTTCTTGAGACATTGAGATGGCTAAAAGAGCATTTGGATCACTTCCCAATTTAACTTTCTTTTTACTCTGAACAACCTTATGCCAATGCTAGACAATCAATATGTTGTTTGGAGTTTGTTTTGTATAATATAAGTTCTTCAATTACAATGAAAAAATTGCAGTTTGGTGTGCATGGCATCTATTGCCTAGCATACGTTGTACAAGTTTCAGATGACAAAAATCAGATAGCCTTTCACATTTGATGGCCTTTTCTAAATGACTGGTCTTTCGGTGTGTTGATTAAGCTGAAATTGACAACAGTAGAACCTCAGAGAACCGAATGCATCGGGATTGAAGGTTGTTCAGAACGTTCCTTATTGGCTACTGTTTGGCAACAGCCGTCAAGCTCACTCCCTTGCCTAATTTTGATATCATTTGTAGATAGGAGTACTGTTACTTTCGTAATTTTGTATATATGCTACTTCCGATTCATACCCTGTTTGGTTGATGTTGAAAATGTGTCTGGTGCAACAAAATCCCAGTAAATATGTATAGTGTGTAGTGCATGGTAGACACAAGGCAATTCACAACACATTACCTGCACACATTATCAATTTCTGGTGCATGAGTGCTGAAGAAATGTAGGTTAAGTACCGCCTAGCACCCAGCTCTGCAGCCGGCAGTATGACGTCAGTTGGCGTTTTTTTCTTCAGTTTGATGCATGCATCACAGCAGGGACAGGCACTCCACGGATGAGCTCCCCGTACATCAGAAATAACAGCAACAAAAGCTGAGTCAGTGGATACAGGCCAATCAATTGTGCTTTGTGTGTGTGTGTTAGAGAGAGATAGAGATAGATATAGAGTTACATGCCATTTTAAGCCTTTGCAGCTTCCTTAAATATGATTCAACATGCTTGATTTGCATGGGTACATTTTCCCAAAGCATAACATACATTGTGTGGTTAATAATATCGTAATAATATGTAGTGTAGTGTATTATCTTTCATAACCCTTCATTCTTCTCTCTCTGCAGCTATGAATAACGGTGTCAACGGCACAGTGTCGTCCGTCAACGACGACAGCGACGGTTGCTACGTCCAGGTGGCGAAGCGGCCCAACGCCATGGAGATGTCAGTGCTCACCCCATCGGGAGCGCCCAAGGTGGAGCGTCCGCGGAGCAACACCTCGGAGGCTAAGCTGATGGCCAAGAAGCGCGTCATCCGCATGCTGATCATAATCGTGGCCATGTTCTTCATCTGCTGGATGCCAGTCTACTCCGTCAACACCTGGAAGGCCTTCGACCCGAAATCGGCCATGGGTGCCCTGTCGGGGGCGCCCATCTCTTTCATCCACCTGCTCTCCTACACCTCGGCCTGTGTCAACCCCATTATCTACTGCTTCATGAACAAGCGTTTCCGGAAGGCTCTGCTGGCCACCTTCGGCTGCTCCCTGCGGTCCTGCAGGGGCCTCCGACAGGCCGACGAAGAGACCAACGCCACGGGCGCCTCGCTCTCCAAGTTCAGCTACACCACTGTCAGCACCATGGGGCCCTGCTGACTTGTGCCCACCAAAGTGATGGTGTGGGAGGTTGGGGGCCAGGGGAAGGAGAGGCCCTTTGCTGGGCAAAAAAACTGATGGTAGTGACTGCGCCTCATTCATTCACCCCTTTCTGTGTTTAAAAAAATTCCACGTTAGTGTGGTTGTGTGCTCTTCTGTCCTGTTTCCCCAAGGCTGGGGCCCAGTCTTTGTAGCATACTATCATGTGTCGTGTTCGGTTGTAGAGTCAGTCTTTCTTGAATTGGATTGCTTTGTGAGTTGTGTTATATTCAATGTTTTCTTGGCTACAAATGGTACAGAACTGTTGTGTCTGTCAGTGGCGTCCTTCACGCTTTGATTCCTTTCCCTTCGCTCATTTCTGCTGACGTCCCTCACGGCGCACGTGGAGAGGGAACGAGACTCAGAGCTGCATCACGCGCCACTTCCAGGTCAAAGCAAACTGTCGACGTGCAGCAGGACTCAACCACGGCTGCTGCCTTTTTCCAAACCTCATGTTGTTTCACGTGCTCTCTGGTAAATGGTCTGTTTGTCTTTCTGGGCAGGATAATGTTTCATTGCATGTTGTGTCCTTATGTGCCAGCAGGCTCCCTTCTGCTCTGTTTTGCATGAAGGCCCTCATATGTGAGGTGGTGTGTGTGTGTCGAGATTAAATTCAATTGTGAAGCGCTGTATTTTACCACAGACCTGTCAACCAGGAACTGTGTCATAGAAACTGCCTTAATCTTAGTAACTCGATGTAAACTATTCATAATGAAGTGTATCAAAGTACTCTCCACCAATAACCCAAAGCCTGCTGAGGTTTGGAAGCTTGAAACACACGTGACCTGTACATGAAATGCTAAGCACAAATAGCTTAATTAGCCAATGTGTAGCTGCCCCATTGCCTTGTCATATCTTATTATTCAGATTTTTTTGTGAAAATATGAAGAAACTTTTCTTGCCTCTGGTCCAGGAGCTTTTGTCTGGTCTTCGTAACGTAGGAATTTGTTTTGTAAATTCTGTTTTTTATTTTTAAGTAAAGGTTTTATGAAGTCCGCTTAAACAATTATTATGAGCATACATGTGTGTCTGTTTCACCATTAGAAAGGTGGGCATAGATTATATACATATGCACTGCACTACCTCGTTCACAGCAGTGTGTAGCATTAAACTAGGTGTAGCAGCATTCTTTAGACCATAGCGCTAAATTCACATGAAGCAGTAACGATTTATAAAGAAATTCAACCTGGGCTATGATTATAATATATAAATGTATGTTTTTGTGTATGTGTGAACCAGGTGCCAGATTGTCATTCTTGTGTGTGCACTGGAGAAGACCATGGGATCTTGTTCTTATATTTAATTGCTGATGGGCTTACGCACTGTTTATTTTAATGTTGCAAACAAAAGAGAAAATAATTGCACTGTGGTTACCAAGTAACCTAACAGCAGTCATGACACATTAATTAATGAATTCTGCCACTGAAGGAAGTCCGGTAGAAAACCTACACCGGAACTATGGTTTTGCGCCCACTGGATTACACTGTTTAGTCACATAACTTGTTGTAATTCATGTCTGACTGCCACCATGTCCACCAGTGATGGGACTTGTATGAAGCCAAAGAATACAATTTTGCAGTTAAATTAAATCAACAATTTTTTTTGTAATTTTCAAGATCAGCATGTCACTCACCTAAACAAATGCTGATGATTTGTCATAATAATGAAAACAATTTGTATTGCTTCAGCATTTTGATGCATTCAGTAGTTTCATGTTTGAAATTGCTATTTTCTGCCCATTTACAGAACTACCTGCTGTTCTCGACAGTCTAATCTCTGTCAGTCTCACAGCATTAATGTCTGCTTCTGTTACTGAGGTGCTTTTGAATGCCAGATGACATGCAAATGTTGCAAACATAAGGGATTAATCCAGTTAAAGCCTTCTGTCTGTTTAAATAGACACAGTATAGATTTGGACTCTTTAAAAACTGCGTAAAAGGCATCAGTTTGCGAGACAGTTTCCTGTCGGTCGTTAAAGCCGCTACAAGCAGAGACAGACCAAAAGCACAGGCCCGTGTAATGCAGTGTTCCTGTCACTGAGTGATTACGGCTTCGGTTCATGTTTTACACCTGGCAGCATGTTGTGGGGGTGACGCTATAACGTGAATTCAGACTATGACCTTTCCCATTTCCTTTGCGTTGAAATGGCCGGTATTGAGGCGCATTGCACTCTGACCAAATGCGTGACTCTTGAAAAGAAACAGATGCTACACCAGTCGCCTTGCCTACCCGGGCTCAGAATAGCAGTGCTGATGGAACCAACAGATTCTCATCCACTCAGCGGTCCTAGTTACATAAATATGTCGATAGTCCAGAAATATATTTTCTGTAATGGGCACTACTGTTTTTCGCCCATATGTTGCAATGTAATGTAGTTTGGACTGTATAGTATTGTCTTGTGTCTAGGGAAGATTTCTGACATATCCAGGTAAAAAAAACATATAACAAAATATTCTCCATAGCCAGGGGATTTTCTTAATTTCAATTATTTATAAAGTCTTTTGTTTTTTACCTTTTTGAGGTTAAATGATAGTAATGAAGAGTAAAGTTGTGAGTAACAATGGACCTCATTCACGCATCAAAACATGCATCAGATTTCATAATTAAAAAGAAAAAATTCTGAATTTGTTATCTGGTAATATCAAAATCTACAGGTATGTTTATTTGGAAACACGTATTAAGGCACACGGACAAGATATTTCTATTTAGAATGCTTTATTATTCAAGTCATTTCAAATAGTTATACACATCATAAATAAACAAAATGTTTAGGAATACAGTTATTATATTTATATTTAATATATTTACATTAAGTAGGCTATTGTTTGTAACTGTATTTACTAACCTATCTGAATAACCACAAATGTTTCACAAGTTCTTTATTTCAGTGTAGTTTTATAATTTTAAGAGCATGTTTGCTAGTTTCAGTTTAGTTTCTGTTTATTCAAACAAGCTCTCATATGTATTTTTATTTCAGTTAATAATAATTTTTTTTTCTCACATCATTTTAGTTTACCTTGTAGGGAAGTCATCCAATTAATTTTGTTTATAGATGATTATAATGATATATAATGATTGATTTGAAGTGCGTAGCCAAACCCAGTACTTAGCAATGGCATATAGTATTTGCAGCTTTTAGAAGTTGACTTGGCTGGATGCTGCACTGAGGAGAGAGCACGTCTTTAGGAATGACGCCGATGTGTTTACGGAGAGTGATGAATAGCGGATGTTTGCACATGACCGTGAAGTTGGCATGCTTTTCATAGGACTGCCAAGATGTTTCCTTATGCAAATCAACATGAACAGGCACGCGTATTCAATTTAGGAATGAATGCCATTCACCCCTGATACGCTTGGGATACACACAAAATCGAAGGTCTGCTCCTGTTTCCTGAATCCCACTTTCTTTTCTCATAAGAGAACAAAAGTAAGAAGACTTTTAATGAATGAGGCCTATTGCGTATGTGTATATAATATATACATATTTATGTATAAAAATGAGGGTGGATTTCATAATTATTGTCTGCAATTATTGTTGCAGCCTCTGGGCCACCAATGCCTTAATTTTGTGTGTGTGTTTGTGTGTGTGTGTATGCGCATGTGTGTGTTTGTGTGTGTGTGTTTGTAAACTTACACTTTGTTTGAGAACGATAAGAAGGGAGATAGACAGCTCTCAGAACCATGTACCCATCAGGGAAGCTCTTTTTTCTGACTTTAAGGAACACCTGACACTTGGTGTTTAACTGTGTTCTTGTTGCAGTCTACTGTTGAAACACATTTGATGTGTGCTTGTGTTTTTGGAATTTTTAGTACAGTACTTTGTGAAAACAATGTTATCTCTGTGTGCATTAATAGTGTTATTATTGCTGTTGTTACTGTTACTGTTTATTGTTTATTGATTGAGCATAAGAGGTGAGCAAAGATTGATTTTATTTGTCTGTTCTTAAAAAAAAAGACTGGTTTGTCTACAAAATGTTGGTTGTAGGAGTATAGACAGACATCGCTCCCCACATCTTATTATACTTTTATTGATTTCTCAGACAGAAAGAACGAGCGCTACTAATACCTCAACAGGAGTTTTAAGGGGCAGTTCACCCATAAATGAAATAAAGTTATTTTACCTGGAGTGCTATCTATCGGCCCATCCAGATAGCTTAGCTGAGATTTTGGACTAAGCTATCTGGATGGATAGATAGCCCTCTGGGTACATTTTACATTTACATTTTAGTCATTTGGCAGACGCTTTTAATCCAAAGCGACTTACAAGTGCATAGGTTCTACCATAAGTCAGAGCATCACATCCAGAAACTAGCAAAATACACAGGAAATGCTGTTCTAAACATAGTTGTCATCAGAAGTGCATTTCTTTTTTTTTGGGGGGGGGGGGTTAGACAAGGATAGGGATATCAGAAAGGAGGGGCAGGGGAAATCAGGAGGGAGGACTAAGGTAGAGTTTGAAAAGGTGGGTTTTGAGTCTGCGTCGAAATAGGGGGAGGGATTCTGCTGTTCTGACAGTGGTAGGCAAGTCATTCCACCACTGAGGAACCAGAACGGAAAACAGGCGTGAACGTGCAGCTCGACCGCCAGGTGCACGTAGAGAGGGAACCGTAAGGCGACCAGAGCTGGCAGACTGGAGTGGTCTAGCTGGGGAGTAGGGAGTGATCAGGGATTGTATGTAAGGTGGGGCAGTCCCCTTAGCAGCCTGAAATGCCAACACTAGGGCCTTGAAACGGATGCGTGCCGCAATAGGAAGCCAGTGGAGGCCAATGAGAAGCGGGGTGACATGAGCTGACCTGGGCTGACTGGTGATCAGGCGGGCTGCAGCATTCTGGACCAGCTGGAGGGGCTTGATGGCACACGCTGGGAGACCGGCTAGGAGGGAGTTGCAGTAATCCAGGCGGGAAATGACGAGCGCCTGGACTAGGAGCTGGGTGGCTTTCTCAGTCAGGAGATGACGGATACGGCGTATATTATACAGAAAGAACCTGCAGGTTCTGGCAGTGGAGGATACTTGCGGAGCCAGGGTGAGGCAGTTATCAAGAGTCACCCCAAGATTCTTTGCCGTACGGGAGGAGGAAACTACAAAGTCCTCAACAGTCAATGAGAGGTCGATTGACGGAGAGGACTTAGCAGGTATGTAGAGAAGCTCAGTTTTGGCAAGGTTGAGCTTCAGGTGATGGGAAGTCATCCACGCAGAGATATCAGCCAAGCAGGCAGAGATCCGTGTGGTGATTTGGGTGTCGGGGGGGGAAGGAAATGAAGAGTTGGGTGTCATCAGCGTAGGAATGATAAGTAGTAGTAGACACATGGCTTTATCTCATTTTGGGTGAACTGCTCCTTTAAAACACAACTCAGAAGTAACATGATTATCCCGTAGCCTACGGTCAACCTCTACCTGAATGTCTGCTAAAGTCTGGCAACTGTTAGCGGGTGGCTGTGACAACGACCCATGCCTAAGCAGGCCCACGCAGGCCCGTCACGTGACGGAAATTCCTGTTCCCCTTCTCATAAAACCTGCTCGTAAAACCAGAGGTTGTCACTGCTTTCACAGCTTTTGTGTCTGTATATTCAAAAAAGAAGAATTCTGCCGTGGAAGTCAAAGCTGTCTTGTGCAATGTTGTAAGAATAATAAAATGTAAAGCTTTTAGTCCATGACTCCAGTGGTGTTTGTCCTTTTTTGGATGTCTGTACTCAAATTTCTATCAAGTATAAACAAGCTATATATAACAAGCTATATAATTGCTAATTCGCGATTGATGCCGGTTCCAGAAGAAGTGCTCTGTTGTTCATTCATCATGCACATGTCTATGTGGCTCTTTCCATGGAAATGTTATGTGTATTTAGATTAAAATGTATTATTCTGATACAGGCACTTTGTAGGTAATTCATCACACTTCCTCAGAATGAAGATATTGGCGGTCCACAATGGCACTAGGCCCATTCACATTCAAAAACCTCAGTGAACTTCAGCTTACCACAAAGTTTAAGTCCGCTTTGCATGACTGAAATAAAATATGAAGATCATATTGCACTCAAAAATAGCTTTTTTGTTACCTTGGTTAAGGAAGAATGAAATCATCCCACCTGAACAGAAGATCTGGCTTGTGTCACTGTTCTTCTGATACAGTAAATCAAAACTGATGGCTGTGTGTGACAGTCACTGTTAATGATCATTCTGTTAATTATGCATGCACTAGAGCACATTTTAACTTACATGTTCATTAGACAAGACTAGATAAAGCTTGGAAATTATTTTCCAAAAGTAATTTGTCGGTATTTAGCATATCATCATGATATGAGCAATTATCCTGTTGTCTGTTTTTCTGCACTCATTACATACAGAAGAGGAAAGATCATTTATCATTGCAAATTGGGATGCTGACTTTTCACAGCTGTAACAGCTGTAAATGAAGTATACAACAAATTTCAAAAGTACTTAAACAATGCTTTTAGTTAGCTTAGCAGTAAGTCTATTACCATACTATAGAACTAATGAATTGATTAACTTTTGGATGACAGCTCAAATTCATCTTGTTGCCCATATATACAAAATAAGCTGCACATACAATGCAAACTGTTGACATTAGTTTTCTTACTAGCTGGCTGGGCTGCTTGTACCTGTCCTGTGTTGTACTATACCCATTGACATGTTTATTGATGAAGCCCCTATGTGTGTGTGCGTGTGTGAGTGCGTGTGTTTGTGTGTATGTGAGTGTGTGTGTATGTGTGTGTGCGTGTGTGTGTATGTGTGTGGGTTATTGCTCTCGTGCAAGCAAACAGAAAATGATGACAGAGCTCATTCTTCAATGTCAAGAGATTCACGTCAAAATTCCCCTCCAAACCAAGTGCCTGAAAAACTGAATAAACATGAGCTGACACAGTACTTTCTGCTAATGAAGGAAGAGGGAGGACCTCAGAAATGCTGCTGCTAATTTTGGGAAAGGTAGACGTTGCCAAGATGTTCTCAAAATGATTTACAATATCAGACAGCCTGCATATGAAAGCACCATCACTATCCACCCACCATCTTGTTTTCAGCAAATTCAGGTTGTGAGCAAAAAATATAAACACAAATGTACAGTAATGTTGATATAATAACACAACACCACTCTCCCACAAGAAATTCAATCAACTCACAACACACTTTGCTGATGTAAGCTCAAAATGTTGTCTCACAGGTATCATTTCATAACAGACCTCTCATAAATGCTTGACTATAGATTGGGCGACTAGGCATGGGTGAGCTCCATTATGTAATGAGTAATAATTGACATTGATTGGCATTTATCATGGCTTCTAAGTGTGAGTGCACTCAGATCTACGCTGACATTCTCCGCACCATAGCACTTCACTGCTGGGGCAGTTTAATTTCCATGATTTTATATTGGGCCGATCTATACCTTAGTGCTTGGAGAAGATTAAGTTAGAGGTAGGGCAAGACACTCCCTTGGCATAAAAACATTTTCCTTTATAACTAAATGTGCGACATACAGTATTTTCAATTTTGCATTTGTACTGTACATTGGACTATGTGCTTTGTATTAAAAACTGCTTTCATTTATTTTCAGATGAAGGTGTAAGTTAAGGGGACATACTTCTTAACCCTCCTATTATGTTGGGGGTTTGACCATGCAATAAACATACTGCTACATACATACCAGCTTTGCATGCAAATGTGTTGTGTGGGGTTCTTTTGACCCTCTGTAGCTGTATAAAATGTAAGAAAATACACCATTTTTATTTTTATCTCAGATTTATTTGCGGATAATTCTAGTGGCACTTCCCCATACAAGTGCCAAACTTTCATTTCCTGTACCATAGGCTCTAAAATGAGATATTTCTCACATATATTTCATATTTAAGGATAAAAGATTAGTCATTTTGGAAATAATAAGAAGGCGACAACCAAAGGTTGTGTTTATTTAAACTGTTGGGCTTAATTAGAACCCAAACATAAAAGCAGTCATAAAATCTTAACATAATAAGAGGGTTAAGTGGGGTGTCTTACTGTTATCTATGACAACCTTACCAATAACCATACAATCCAATGGATTTTTTTTGCTTATGGGATATTTTCCCTCAAGTGGATCTGCTGTTAATATTTAATGATGCCATTAAATAGGCTACTTGAAAAGGTACCTGATGTTAAAATGGAAACACTGTAATATGATATGATGTTGGCAGTAAGTCTTTAAATAAGTCATTTTAAAAATTCAGCAGTTGGATGGCTGAGTGGGTTATTCAGTTAAGGCGCTGTTCTTGTTCTAGTGCAAGGATGGGCCTCACGGTCTGGAATCAAGCTCTGACCATGCCAGATGTGACTGAGAGTGGTAGCCCTAATGGATGCTTAATGACAGTAACATCACTTGGGGCTGGGGAAGGTTGAGTGGGCGGGTATCTACATATCATTACTCTCTAGCATCCCCCGGTGGTCCATAGGGTATCTGCGAGTCTGCCTGTTTACCTCCATGAGAAGCCTAGCCCTCTGACTCTTATTATGCAAGCCTGACTTACATGCTGTTGTATAGTAAGAAGTGACACTTGGCATTGCAAGCTTTGGAGCAGAACAACTGTTCTGCACACTCCTGAATCAACGGCAGTGATACTAGCAATGTGCATTCATGTATGTAATTGTTTGTCGGTCATGTGGGAACAATTCATTGAAGACACAGACACAGATACAGACACATAGCAGGCACAAAGGAAATGGATGAAAGAAAATACCAAACCCCAGAATGCTCAAAAACCAAGAAGACAGCCAAACATTCCAAAAGAGTTTGATGAAAATGTAGAATACCAGACTAGGTGCAGGACTTAGATGTCAACTTCCAAAAAACGCCAGGTCTGTTGCAAAGTTTGGGATCTTAAAGAAGGATGTTAGCATGAAGTCTGATATATATGAACTCTCTAAGAGTTCATTTAACACTGAATATTTTGCCGTGCACCAATATCCATTGGATCCACTCCATAACAAATACCGTCACAATGACCTTCCTGTAGAAATTACTCATAAATAAAAACACTATTAATTAGCAGCCAACATTTAATGATGGCTATTTACGGCCATAATTGGTCAGTATTGGGTGGCAGTTTGTGAAAAGGTATCACTGTTCCTGTGAATTGAATCCCTCTCATCTCTGGGTAACACGAGATCCAACTTTGCCTCACTCTGTAAAGCTGCCACAGTCAGCACTGGCACTGTCTGAATTCGATCCCTGAATATGGGGCCCAGTCACACACTAGAAATATGCCTGATTAGGTCGACAACCCAAGCAATACTGTTTCCCAGCTTTTTACAAAATAACATGCAGTGTTCATGTTACTGCTTTATACGAGCAAAGTACTGGAGCACATGTGGTTATGTACATACGTATGTATTCAGGCCACAGCACATGAATGATACATTGTGGACGACGAGCAAAGCGAAAACATTAGCACCAAATAAGAGAATTGATTCCTCCCACGGCGCAGGGTCAATATGCCTGCTGAGTCCGGAGACTTCCGGAAGGGCGTGATTGATTCCAGCACAGGAGTGATGGATTGAAACCGGGGAGGCTAAACGGCAAATGTCAACAAAGCTAGGGAGCCACGGGGTCCCCACCAGCATGCGCCCCCCCTCCAATCCTGTTAACGCTCTGCCTGAATGAACCGCAGCACTACAACTGCCACGTCCAATGACTCAGACAACCCACTGACCTAGGCTCCAGCCCCCCTGCCACCCTGTTCAGGATAAGCGGGTTAAGATAATGGATGGATGGATGGATGTACTGTAAATGAGACATTAAAAATAGGAAATCTGCCTGTGTAGTGGAAGGTGATGATTTAGTGATGTTTACTCATCCTGTACAATGAAACCATGGTTACAGCCTTTCTCAATCACTTTGGCCCTGTAACATTCTCAAAACAATATGTGAAAACCTCCACGCCATAACATCACTTGTTCACAACAAAACATTTCTTAATGGTTTCTACAAATTGCAAATGTATGACGCATTTATGCAAATGACTAAGTACAATTGTCTACAGTTGGCCCAATTATCAAATGCATAAGTCTTGCAGATCAGAATAGATTATGTTGTTTTCTGTTGAATAGTTTTCCTCTCAAATCTGTGTAACTACTCTTTGTGTATGTCATCATATGCAAAATTATCCATCCAACCATTGTTATATGTCAAGTAGATATTCCCTAAATCTTAGTGGTGGTATTGTATTAGTATGGTATTGATGTAATGTTTTTATAAGGTACACTGTCACTGGCACGACAATATGCCGAACCATTTTGACTGTCTTGTTTTCAATCAATGACAGAAGGAATTTTCATTTTGATGACACTGACTAATTTATTGAAACAATTATTTAATTTTGAAACATGAGTTAAAGACTTTTTGTGGGGTATGTGCTTTTGGAGGTGAACCATAATGTTATGCATACAATTTTTTGGCAAATGGTCCTACAGTTATTAGAACATGAAAAATGTGGTGGGAAATAGGCCAAAGCGATTGAGAAAAACTGGAATGTCTGAAAAGCCCACTGTGAATCCTTATTTCAACACCAGACAGGTGTCCTCTACATAAAGTAGAATTGAAGAAGTAGTAGTAGTAGCAGCAGCAGCAGCAGCAGTAGTAGTGTAGTAGTAGCAGCAGTAGTAGTAGCAGTAGTAGTAGTAGTAGTAGTAGCAGCAGCAGCAGCAGCAGTAGTAGTAGTGGGAGTAGTAGCAGCAATAGTTGCAGTAGCAGTAGTAGTATGTACTTTGTTTCATACATTGTCATGGCACAGATCATCGACAGGAACCATTTACCAGCCTGAGACAATTTCTTTGGTACAACAACATTTTCCTACAACAAAACTGTACCTCACTGCAAACTCTGTCTGTGTTATTATCCCTCTGACATCTGTAACCTTGTTGGTTGCCATTCTCCAGCAGCCATTTTGGCATTGCCTCAACAAAGAGAAGGTGAATTAGCATTTTTATAAGATCCACATCTAATGATACAACTCCCAGTGGCCTGGCCACCGTCTCTTTTCCCGTCAGCGGAAACATCATTACTCAGGCCAAGTCGCTCTCCGACATCAGACCCATTTTGGTTTAGATTGCATTTAGGCAGACAGGATCATTCAGTACCTTGTATGAATTTGCATGAACTGAAGCTTATATAGTCTACGCGGCTGTGAGCAAGTAATACAGACTTGAATCTGAAATCTGGAGGAACGCAATCAGAAATACAATCATACCAAATTACATGTGCTGGAAAATACCTCCACTGGACCTTTCGCATTTCCTCAAGCTCATGCATAGACAGTCAATACAGCCAGTTATAAAATGAACATAATCGATTTTGCCCCAGCTGAGCATACTGTTTGTCAGCTTTGAAGATTGATGAAAATGGAGTGCCAGCTCTTCATATTTCTGTTGTGAGGTTGTAGACATTTGACAGAGTCCAGCTACCATCTCACAGTATAGACACCATATATTCTTTGAGTACTTACTGTAGATCAGTTACTAGTATAGTCACTATTAGATCTGCATCAAAAAACTTTTCCAAAAAACTGAGTAGCACTTTTAGGCACAAAGAAAAATACATGGCACATCTATTCTAACCCGATTCAGTCTCAGATAGGTAAAATAAAAAAAATCCTTCTATGCCTTTATCTGGGCTGATTTCCTTTTGCCTACTTCCATACGGCACTCAACACCAAGGGAGAGGACCTAACTCAGGTCTAGTTGTTCCATTTCCATACTTTATCCACTGCTGCATGTGATACCATCAGCTAACTCTTCTGGAGTTATTTATTCCACGTGTGTAGACAACTACTGCTGGAGGGAGCATTCAGATAGCTCACCTTGTTTCAATAATAATTTCCATTTCATCTTTGATCCATGATTTTTTTTTTGTTGCATTTTTCAAGAATAAAATGAACACATAATGTGCATTTGTAAATGTATAGAAAATTGTCCCGGTCCTTTCCCAGCGATATGCAGTGTGATCTTATCAAATGTGTCCCTTTAAATAAATAAATATATCCCTAAATAACAACAACAATCATAACCATAATTATAATTTTCAAATATAATGATTGACGGCACGGATGGTGCAGTGGGTAGCACTGCCGCCTCACAGCAAGGAGGTCCCGGGTTTGAATCCCTGTTGGCCGGGGCCTCTCTGTGCGGAGTTTGCATGTTCTCCCCGTGTCTGCATGGGTTTCCTCCGGGTACTCCGGTTTCCTCCCACAGTCCAAAGACATGCAGGTTAGGCTGATTGGAGAGTCTAAATTCCCCATAGGTATGAGTGTGTGAGTGTGTGAGTGAATGGTGTGTGTGCCCTGTGATGGACTGGCGACCTATCCAGGGTGTGTTCCTGCCTTTCACCCAATGTGTGCTGGGATGGGCTCCAGCCCCCCTGCGACCCTGTTCAGGATAAGCGGGCTAATATAATGGATGGATGGATGGAAAATCCTATGATTATGAGAGAAAAGAGAACTTTATGTGACCACATTTGAAAAACGTGGCTTTTTCTGAATTGAACTGGACATACACAATTTCAGCTTCTGTCAAGGAAACATTCCATGGAATAGTATCAATAGAGATACTCAATAGAGATGAGTGAGAATAGCAGACACACACACTCACACACGTTCTCCCTCACACACACACTCTGTCTCTCTTTCTCTCTCACACGCACACACACAGAGATCAGAGCTACGGTTCATTGATAATGAGTCCAGCTGTTACTCATTTCCTTTATTAAGCCATATGTTTAAAGGCACATTTTCCTTATCTTTAGAAAATACACCTCATTAAACACAGCTGTGGCATCGTATACTGTCTGCTTAACAGACGGATTTGAGAAAATGGTCCTCCCAGCCTTTGTGGGGGGGACTGATTATTACTAAGTTCACACAGTGATAATAGGATAATGGTAATATACAGCACTCCACCTGTAATACTTACTGCCAGCAATCATAGATAATCTGTAAGATCTCAAACCACTAGCAAGAAGTGAGTGAAGGCACTAGATATCTAAATTAGGAACACTGTGAACTGCTGTTAGTTTGTCTGGCTTTCTGGCCAGACAGGAACAACTGCAGAACATTCTAGAAGGAACCCAATCATTGGCACAAGGTCCTGAAATGCTAAAGTCTTTATGAGTGTCATTATGTGAAAAGGCGTGTCTTTGATGATAAGGTGTAGTAAGCCCACCACCATTAGCCGCTGATATGATGATTACTGTGCTTCAGCTCTGCAGTTATCAGGCTTCATGTTTACACAGGAGCTAGGTATGCCGCGTCTTATTTTGCCTCTCTTCGGTTTCCATTAAGTATTCCTTTGTTGCAAGTTAATTACTTATTGTGCAATAAATAAATAAATAAATAGCCACATGGGCAAATTAGTTAGTTTTGGACATTCGCCATCAGATGGAAGCAGAGATGTTCTCTAATTGATCAATTTTGCAGCCTTTGGCTTATGCCTTTCATCTTGTCCTGCCCAGGTAATTGGGGTACGTTTTGCCCCAAACCCCCCCACGTCACACTCACCCTTCAAAGCTAATGAGGAGCTCTCCCAGAAAGCGTGCTAATTAGCCGGGCAAGCATGGAAACACTATTTTGGAAGCTAGTGAGTGGGTCAGTCCTCACTGGTTCTTATCCCAATAGATTTCACCCAAATAAAGAAAAGCCTGTTAATATTTTAGCAATCACATACAGCACAATGTGGTATATGGAGCTATAGCTTCCCAAAGCTAAATGTTAGCATTGTAACAAAACTGTCAGTGGAGACGTAGTTCAATTATTCTATAGGAATAGGTATTCCTGACAAGACAATACTCTTGGCATGTTCCATACACAGAAATAACGCGGCCATCAGTGCAGAGTGTGGGGTGTTCTTGGTTAACATCGTTGGGCGGTGTATGAAGGGATTTCTGGTTGCATGGAGGTGGGGTGTGTGTGTATGCGTCTGTGTGTGTGGAGGGAGAGGTGGATGCTGGTAGAAGACTTGAGAAACACAAACATGCTTTTTGACCTCATAATGACAATGACATGACTTATCAGAGGAAACTTCTGTCCTTCAGAGACGGGTAATGATCCTTCACCCAGTTATCATCCAGTACATCTGCACTCATGATGCTGTGTCAACCGTGTTTTTATTATAATTATTTTCCATGTGCTTGGGAGGCCATCTCCATGCACAGATTCACATATAAATACAGATATCACTTACCCGCAAACAACATCACATTTGCACAGAATACATTTTGCATTTCTCTATGGAGCACAGCACATTTCCCAAAGGTTCAATCAACTCTGACATAGTATATTTTGCTCTTTAACATTATTCGGCTCAAACAGTATACTGTAAACTCTGGTTGAGTTTATTCTGATGTGTTTATATTTTACTTTTTTACTACTTGGCGGGCAAATGCTGTTACTGTGAAACTAATGCACCACAGTGTCCTTGACTGTTCATGTGATTCAATCAGCTGAGGATCTAACTCAGGCTGTCTTCTTCGACTGAAGCAATAACTGAAACTGTAACCAGGTTCCAAAGCAAAAAAGTGTCCTGAAAATGCATTTTTAGTCAATTGATACATTTGAATTTGAAATCCTTATCTTGAGAAATACGACATTTCAAAATAGCTGTTTATCATAGCACCACTTAAATAGACCATTTTGTGGTTAGCTTTTTGCTGCCATAGTTTGTGTGACAATTTAAAAAGGAGACTGGTCTCTCTTCTTTGCACTGGCAGTTCTCCAGGTCTCTCTCCGTGTTCCCCCATGGCTCACCTCCATGCATGTAATAAATCTGCAGGTACCAGTCCTCTCTTCCATTCAACACCTCAGGCCTCCCCAGAGGATTTTCCCTGCAGCAAAATGTTTCTGGACTGTTGGGCCTTCAAAATGTCCCCACAGGCATAGTTAAACCGCCAAAACCAATGCTCTCGAGGTGTGTATCTGCCCGAGTAAGCTGCCGGACTGTCTAACTGTGACAGATAGTCTCTCAGCACAATACAATCACAGATCTCAGCTATCAACATGACTGGGCAGTGAGATGGCTGATTACTCTCTCATCCGAAGGAGTGAATGCGTGTCTCCTTTGCTGGGCTATCCAAATGAAAGGTGGGCCAAAGCGGATATGCTGGCTCTTAGCCATTGTCGACACTGTGAGGGATGAGAGGTCCTCAGGATATAGAGGAGAGATAAAAAGGTTTGCGATCAGCATCTGAACTACAGAGTTTGGAAGGGTCTCGCCTTCTGCTTTGTGACTGGGGAGAGAAGTGAAGGTTTGAACTGAAAGATCAGCCTTGCCATTATTTGTGAATGACTAAAAATATTTCCAATCTTGTTCAATCTTGATGGAACATACTATCTTCAGAGCCAGTGACACTATTGAAGTTCATATATCAGGTATGGTTCATGGAGACTGAAAAAGAATATATCTTTTGAGTGAGAAAAATTGTCTGCAAGCTTGTACTGCAAAGGGTGGGCTAGGTTGACTTTATTATTTATGATTTATGATCAGAAGTCAGGACCAAACACAGTACGAATGGGTCACACAGGATTTTCATGAATACTGTATGCAATATCACCTGGAAATTCTAGAAAGAGTGCCTTTATTAAAAACATAATCTACTGGAGACATTACACATTGTTTCCTGTGCCAAGAATTGTATACGATTGAATCATACAATTGCACAATTCCATATCAAATTACAAATTGCATAACTTACTAAAAATGTTTTTGCCAAAGCTGCAGTATAGTTTTCAGAATAAATCTGTAATTCTTATTGTTTAATTATAATCTATGCTTTTGTGGTGTACAATGCCGAAGAAAAGTTCACTAGCTCACCATTGCTGAAAGGAAATATAATGTTTGGCTATTATCTAATGTTAATGCAAAATAATAGCAAGCAATTTATAGAAATGTGATGCTGTATTCCAGGTTTCAATGCCATGCAACTGAACAGAGTATGCCTGGCCCTTCCCATTTTTAAATGAAGCATATAAAGACCTCAGTATGATTTCTACAGCACTGTAGCTGTCAAAATCATCTGGTATGTCTCGTTCTTGCAGCCAGTCCTGCAAAACTGCAAAAATCAAAATCAGGGCGTTCCGTGTCGAAGTATTATTTCTCTGCACTTTCGGCACCGTCTGTTGTTTTTAGGGGTGACCACAGCCAGTGAAAGTCTGATCATCCTCCCTCACCCACTCGTGTGTTGTAAGTTATGTTATTATTATTGCCCAAGTTAAAACGCTCGGTTACATTATGTTTGAAACATCGCCCATGGTTATCTTTTCAACAATGCAAAGTGTAACTCAATATGTAGCCACAGTAAAAAAATTTTGGTCACCAGGTTGGCTGTGATAACGGGACTACTTCCATAAATTAGAAATGCATCGCATAGTGGTGTATGTTGTGTGTATTGATATTTGTTTGATATTTTAGCTGTGAAAAAATTATAAACCTGTTTGATCTGTTCTTGTTAGAAAGGTTATATAAAATGTATCACCACCCACGTGAAACATCTCCGATTAGAATGCCGTATTTGCGCTAGGTGGTTGGTTATTTTCCCATGTCGTGGTATAAACTTAAATAACAACATAATCAACACAGTAACATGACACTGCCTTCATGGGAACATATCGACCAGTATTTCAAAAGGAGTCATTGCAGAGATGAATTCCTGAAGATATGGCTCTTCCATTGGTTAATAGTATTTCAAAGCAAATTAACATTAGTACATTATCAATCAAGATGAATTCATCCCAACCCACAAATAAATGAATATAAACAACATATACTAATATACTTCTACACAGTATAGAGTACAGCTGCAATGACCCATCTTCTGTTGCAATGCTAGGGATATTGTTACATTACAGTTATTTAGCTGACACTTTTATCCAAAGCGACTAACAGTTCATTAAGCTAAGCAGCAGACAATCCTCCTGGTGCACTGAGGGTTAAAGGCCTTGCTCAAGGGCCTAAAAGTGGTGTAACAGACCCTGGCGAGACTCTCAGACTGAAGGTGTTTACTTTACTTGAAACCTTCGACAGAAGGCTGACATAACACACAACATACACAACATATCATCTGTCACAAGATGGCATAACAAATTATATCAGTTTATCACCAATGAGATTAAACTGCCATTACAGTCATACGAGTATTAACAATAAAAGTAGGTAGATATAGATTTTAAAATGAGATATTATGAATATGAACATGCATCTTGGCAAAGCTATAAGGTTTCTCTGTGTTTCTCTTGTACTGCACACATTTGCACATAGTTCCTATGAAAGACTATAGAGTCTACATCTCCCCACAAGGCAAATCTATTGTGATATATGCTGTATGGCCTGAATACTGCTGAATAACACATCACTGAATACAAACTGGAAGATCAATAAAATATTGAAATTCTACCTGCCATCAACATTCTTAGCTTGATAATATTGTATAACAATTCCCATTGAGGAGTCCAGTTAGCCCGACAAATATGTATATCTAAGTTATTAAAATCTGTATTTATGCCACTTAGAGGAGAGACTTCCTGGCTACCTTGTCATCTAAGAGCACAGTTAAGACATTAACTTGTAAAGCATCAGAGCTCAGTCTACATTGGCCATGAGTGCCAGGAGCTCTATAATTAAATGGGAATGTTCATCTTTTTTTATAGCTATGTAATTGCCTAATTTATTTGTAGTACTTTGCAATCTTGGATGTCTCTTCAAATCCTATTTTTAGAACTGTGTTCATGTGGATTTTTTTTTATCACAGACAATGGATGAAATGGTGAGCACCATCACTGGGAATGCTAAAGGCCTGTAACTCATTTAATAGTCTACATTGTGTGTTGAATTGATCTATACAGCCATGCCATCATGCACCCTGCTCCTACCAAAAGGTTGAAGCTAAGCGGGTGAGGGGTTGGTTAGTACTTGGCTAGGAGACATCCTGGGAAATAAGTTGCCGCTGGAAGTGGTGTTTGGGCCAGTAGGGGGTGATCTGGGATCTGGTCAAATTACTCCCAATGCCCCAGCGCAGTGATGGGGACACAGTGCTGTAGGAGACGCCATCTTAAACAGAGGTTGTGACTCACTGTGGTCATTAAAGATCACATGGCACTCATCACAAGAGTAGGGGGTTCCCCGGTGTCCTGGCTAAATTCCCAAACTGGCTCTTTCAACCTGCCACCTTATCATCACCTGATTCAGTTGCCAAAACCACCGTCTGTCTAAGCAGGATGTATGCATTTGTTAAATACATTTCATTGCACAACACATGGTCCAGACCACAGAGTTAGCCACATCCATCATGGTTTAGAGATCCCTGGGAGTGGCATGGTAGCTGGTAGGTGATTCTCATGAGATTAACTCTGTCACACCTGAGACTAAATTTCTCCATGTGATGCCTTTGGCCCACACCTCTTAAACACATACACAGGCTTACCAATACAAACACACACACACACACACACAGGATCAGCTCTCAATGCTTATGGTTGTGAAGATAATGTTCATGATGATGAAGATTTGTTAGCATTTTATAATCATTAGTCGTTGTAGTAGTCATGGTAGTAGTAGCTCTGGTAGTAGTACTGATAGTAGTAGTAGTAGTAGTAGTAGTAATACTAGCAGTAATATTGCTAGTCACAGTAGTATTATTACAGTTTTTTACAAAGCATTTTTTGATACTTTTTGCATTTTTAGTTTACGTTTTCAGAATTCTCCCCACACTTAGCACAACAGCACTCTATGGACTGAATTAGCTAACTGTGCTATAATTGGCAATGCATTCTTGATGGAGGAAAAGCAGTGCTGGTGTGTTGCTGAATTAAATTATTTTGAGACATGTTTGCAGAGTTTTGCTAGTTTTGGTGCATTTTGATCATGAAATGAACTGTGCCAAGCTGCGTGTTGGTGCTGAGAATTAGAATTTGAGTTTTGAAAAAGTCAACTCAGAATTGAAAAATGCTTGTTAGCAATTGTAAAAGAAAATTGTTACCTGGTCAGTGGTAAAGAACTTGAGGAAAACAGTGACAGGGCAATTCTCAAAAACATGGCAAGGCAAAATGTGCAGACACCCTGCCCAAAATGTGAATATTCTCATCTTCAGTACTGTTAAATATTCTCATTTTCATGTAAAGTTGCACATGGGATATGGTAGACTGAGGTGATGACGATTTTCTGTAGAACTAATTTAAATACCGTTTGCATCCATGACACACGACACGGTATGCTCATCTTTACACAGTCCTTTTTTCAGACAGGTTTACCTTGTCGTAAGTCATGTGATGTCTAGTCGAGAACAGAGCAACATGTCCTCTCCACTTGCCCTGCTTTCTCTCTGGCACAATTTCTCTATTTCCCTGTGTTTCCTCAGAAGTGTACAAAATAATTATTGAATTATTATTCGCTTATGCTCTTCATTCGTTTTTCCCCACTGGTCTCTCTGTCCCTTTCTCTCTCTTCCCCCACTCTCTGTATCCCCCTCTCTCTCTCTATATATATATCCCCCGTCCCTCTCTCACTCTATCCTCCCTCTCTTTCTACCCCCCCCCCCCCCCTCTCTCTCCTTTACTGCTCATGCTCAATTCTCCTCATTTGAGGTCTCTCACATTCTGGTCCAGACTGCACTGCAAAGCTTATCTCTTCCAGGAGGTAAAACAAACACCAGCTCACTCGGTCTCTGCAATTCAGGTGACTTCTGAGATACCAAGTGCAAGGACCATGAAATAATCCCAACAGCACAAAACAACTCAGTCTGTTTGCCAGGGGTGCTTTTATTCAGAAAAATTATTGGCATGCAACACACAATTTCTATTAAGAAACTATGTTCCATCTATATTGTTCAAGTACATGTACACCCTTCTTTCCAATTATTTATTTTCTAACAATCTAACAATCCGCACACAAACAGCAGTCATTACATGGAAATGACTTCTCACAAGCAATATATAGAGAAAAGCATACTTCACAGTAAGGGAAGATTATTATATAATGACAAAATAAAAAATAGAAACTGAAATGGCTTAGCTTCTGCATTCTGAGTACTCTCTGACATTTTGTACTGATTTAGGATAGTGGTAATTCATAAATCCTGATAATGGTATGAGGTTTGGCAGTTATTTACCTGCCTTTTATATTACATGCATTTTTCAGTTCCTACAACCTTTTGTAGAAATTTCTATGGAAATAACATGTTTTTCCACTGGCATTTTCATAAGGATGTTTGATTTAAATTTGTCCAGATCATATTTATCACATTTTGTAATGATTATTATCATAAGTTTCCTTGTGACGTCAGATATAAGACTGCAATGATGAAAGCAAAAACAAATGAAAGGTATAAGGGCTTGCTTTGGAAGAGAAGAATAAAAGATGAAAGTGTATATGACATGTATTACCGGGCTGTTTGCTTTATGTTTTTGGCATGGCAACGCTGGAGTATATATTTTTGGATGTGTCTTTCATGTTATGACTGCTGCAGACTTCAGAGTGCAGACTTTGGAGATGATAAGGTATCAAACGTTCGCTGCCATGGCCAGGTGCGCCTGTAAGCTTCCGGAGATTTACCGGTGCTTTGGTTTAAATGTTAATAGCCTTGCACCTCCCTGAGAAGAAAATAAATGGGTCATTCTTCTTCTCTCTAACACGTGTCAGTATTTTCTCTTGCTGAAAGCAAAGCCAGGACCAAGACACACAGTGGACTACTCTACCCAAGCGCACATTTCACACAAGTTAAGTAACACATCAGTAATCCAATCTATTTCATATATGCGACTTCTAAAGCTGTCCAATTAGTGCACATTGCTCAACTTATTATTGTACATTAACTTATTAATTTTACATCCGTTAATATACAGTTTTACTGAAATATCTTGTCTAATGGTGCAACAGCAGTTCCCACCAGCGAACAGAACCTTTGGGCTCAGAAAGATTCAGAAGCTAACTGCTGAACCATTACACCATGTCAGCACAGATGTCGGAGGAAATACATTTTATATTACATTACATTACATTACATTACAAAGCATTTAGCAGATGCTCTTCTCCAGAGTGACGTACAAAGAAGTGCAGATCGAACACAGGAACAAGTGTGAAGAGAACCCTAGAGCAACGTTTCTCAACCAGGGTGCCGCGGCTTTGTTAGGGGTGCCGTCAAAAAATTCTAGAAAATACATATAACATTATATAAAATTATATATGCTGACGTTGAAATAAATAAAACGAATTGAAATGGTCCCATACAATAGTGAGCCTAAACTAATGCTCTGCCTCATGTCAAAATTGGTATCACAATATCAATGCTCTGGTCAACGTAATTAATGAGACTGCGTAATTAGCCTACATTGTTTTTTTTCTCTCTCATTACCGCAAAAAATATAAACAAGCTAGTAGTGAAAAAGTAAGCAATGGAACGGATTTTGAAAAGAAAGGCTTCAGCTCCAGAAGCAGACGTTGACTCTGAATCGACTTCATCATCCAGTGTTAACTCTGCAGCAAAGGTAGATGCCAGCAGCAGCAAGACAAAAAAATACAGTATGACGACAATTACCTTAAATATGGCTTCATCTCCCTAGGGGATCCGTCGTGCCCTCTCCCTCTGTGCTTAGCGTGTGGCATGAGACTGTCAAACCAAGCGATGGTTCCGAGCAAACTTCTGAGGCATTTGACAACAAACCATCCTTCTCTAGCCAAAAAGGAAGCAGAGTATTTTGTCCGTATGAAAAACCAACACAGCCGACAGGAGAAAATAATGATGAAGTGTGCAAAGGCGTCAGAGAAAGCACTGGAGGCTAGCTATCTTGTAGCCGAGATCATAGCTAAAGCTAAAAAGCCCCACACAATTGCAGAGACAGTCATATTGCCTGCATGTACAGCCATCGTCAAGAAAATGCTAGGCCCACAAGCAGCAAAAGAAATAGCAAAGGTCCCGCTGTCGGACTGTACAATAGGAAGACAAATCAACGATATGTCTGCGGACATTGAAGACGTGGTTCTGGAAAAAATAAAGGCAAGTGGACATTTTTCCTTACAACTTGACGAATCAACCAACGTAAGTTACCACGCTCAGCTTTTGGCAAATGTTCGATTTGTAGATGGGGACCATATCACAGAGACTTTTTTATTTTGCAAACCACTGCCTAACAAAACGACTGGAGAGGAGATTTACCGTGTGACAACTGAATATCTTGAAAAGGGAGGATTAAGTTGGAACAACTGTATCAGTATCTGCACCGATGGTGCGGCTGCCATGACAGGCAGTGCCAAGGGCTTCATCAATCGGGTCAAAGCGCGAAACCCAGATGTGCGAACGACCCACTGCTTCCTTCATAGGGAGGCACTCGTTGCAAAAACGCTGGCTAAAGAACTTTCCGATGAGCTGGACAGAGCGGTGGACAGGGTTAATTTCATCAAGGCACGGCCGTTAAAGAGCCGTCTGTTTTCGATTCTATGCGAGGAAATGGGAGCAGAGCATCAGAGCTTACTGCTACACACGGCCGTTCGGTGGCTTTCACGTGGGAAGGTTTTGAGCCGACTGTACGAGTTAAGAGAAGAACTCAGAACCTTCCTGGTAGCAGAGAAATCTGCATACGCGGAGCTGCTTGCAGATGAACGATGGTGCGCAAAACTTGCATACTTAGCTGACATTTTTCAGCATCTCAATGGACTGAAAACGCTAAAATGCAAGGCAAAGAAGAAAACTGCGTGGCTTCAGATCTAAGCTCACACTCTGGCGTTCCTTTGTGGAATGGGGCAGCCTTGAAATGTTTCCCTTGTGCAGTGAGCATTCAAACATTAGCACCCTCTCTGACCTAATCACTCAGCATCTCAAGACTCTTGATGAGAGATTTAGTCACTATTTTCCATCGGAGTCTTATGCAGAGTTTGACTGGGTCCGGGACCCTTGGAGTTCATGTGCACTGGAAAGCTCAAAGGACATGCCACTGCCGGCACAGGAGCAACTGGCAGAGATCAGGGAAGACCGCACATTAAAAATTTCATTTCAAGACATGGCTTTGGACAGGTTTTGGATATCATTGGAGAAGGAGTACCCAGTAGCTTCAAGTAGCGCCATTGCTATTCTTCTACCATTCTCCACAACGTATTTGTGTGAACTGAGCTTTTCCAGCCTAACCTACATCAAGAACAAGTACAGGGAGCGACTGAGGGCTGTGGACCAGGAGCTCCGTGTTTGCCTCTCATCCATTCCTGCCAGAATAGCTCGGTTGTGTGCATCGTCCCAGGCTCAGGTCTCCCATTGATGGTAAGTCACCCCTCTCTCTCTATCTCTCTCTCTCATGCAGTGTGTGTAGGCCTATGTGTGTGTATTTGTGTGTGGATGCGCGCGCACTCAGAGGGATGCAGAGTGTAGTTCTTGTATATCTTAGACTGGGGTGCCTTGAAATTTTGCATACTTTTTAAGGGTGCCGTGACTGAAAAAAGGTTGAGAAACACTGCCCTAGAGGACAGTTTCCGAGTCCTAGCGTGACCATACAGATACAATTGGAGAACCCTAGAAGAATACATCAACTTAAATGGTAAATGGTAAATGGTTGGAATTTATATAGCGCATTTATCCAAAGCGCTGTACAATTGATGCCTCTCATTCACCCATTCAGACACACACTCACACACCAACGGCGATTGGCTGCCATGCAAGGTGCCGACCAGCTCGTCAGGAGCATTTGGGGGTTACAGTGGGAGCGATAATTATTTGATCCCTTGCTGATTTTGTAGGTTTGCCCACTTACAAAGAATGGAACTGTGTAGAATTTTAATCATAGGTACATTTTAACATTGGGAGACAGAATATCACAAAATAATCCACAATAACAACATCATATACATTTTATAAATATATTATTGTATTTTTGCATGAAATAAGTATTTGATCCCCTACCAATAAGCAATAATTCTGGCTCCCACAGACCAGTTAGTTTTCCATTAAGAAGCACTCCTAATCTCAACTCATTACCCAAAACACCTTTGTCAACTCGTTACATGGTTATGTAGCTGTATAAAAGACCCCTGTACACACAATCAATCAGATTCCAATGTTTCCACCATGGGCAAGACAAGGGAGCTGTCTAAGGACATCAGGGACAAAATTGTAGACCTGCACAAGGCTGGGATGGGCTACAAGAAAATAAGCAAGCAGCTTGGTGAGAAGTCAACAACTATTGGAGCAATTATTAGAAAATGGAAGAAACACAAAGTCACCGCCAATCTCCCTCGGTCTGGGGCTCCACGCAAGATCTCGCCTCGTGGGATATCAATGATCATGAGAAAGGTCAGGGATCAGCCAAGTACTACACAGGAGGAGCTTGTTAATGACCTGAAGGCAGTTGGGACCACAGTCACGAAGAGAACCATCAGTAACACACTACACCGTGAAGGATTGAAATCGTGCTGCGCGCGCAAGGTTCCTCTGCTGAAGAAGGCACATGTACAGGCCCATCTGAGGTTTGCCAAAGAACACCTGGATGATCCAGAGGAGGCTTGGGAGAAGGTGATGTGGTCAGATGAGACCAAAATAGAGCTATTTGGCATCAGCTGGACTCGCCGTGTTTGGAGGAAGAGAAATGCTGAGTACAACCCCAAGAACACCATCCCTCACTGTGAAGCATGGAGGTGGAAACCTTATGCTTTGGGGGTGTTTCTCAGCTAAGGGGACAGGACGACTTCACCGTATCGAGGGGAGGATGATTGGGGCCATGTACCAGGAAATTTTGGGCGACAACCTCCTTCCCTCAGTGAGAGCACTGAAAATGGGTCGTGGATGGGTCTTCCAACATGACAATGACTCAAGACATACAGCCAAGGCAACAAAGGAGTGGCTCAAAAAGAAGCATATTAAGGTCCTGGAGTGGCCTAGCCAGTCTCCAGACCTAAATCCCATCGAAAATCTGAGGAGGGAGCTGAAGCTTCAATTTGCCAAGCGACAGCCTCGGAACCTTAAGGATTTGGAGAGGATCTGCAAAGAGGAGTGGACCAAAATCCCTCCCAAGATCTGTGCAAACCTGGTGAAAAATTACAACAAACGTCTGACCTCTGTGCTTGCCAACAAAGGTTTTGTATTAAGTATTAAGTCCTATTATTCTATGGATCAAATACTTATTTAATGTGAAAATATGATATTAAATGTATTAAATTTATATGATGTTGTTATTGTGGATTATTTTGTGATATTCTGTCTCTCAATGTTAAAATATACCTATGATTAAAATTCTACACAGTTCCATTCTTTGTAAGTGGGCAAACCTACAAAATCAGCAAGGGATCAAATAGTTATGGCCCCCACTGTAGGTGTCGTGCTCAGGGACACTTCGACACAGCCCGGGCGGGGGATCGAACCGGCAACCCTCCGACTGCCAGACGACTGCTCTTACTGTCTGAGCCATGTCGCCCCGTACTTACTAATTAGCAAACCACAGTTGGCAGATAGAATAACCAGAGTACAACAATACAATATCTATTACAATACAACAATATCTATATATAACTATATGTAAGTGCCATTATAATCTATGGCATATACAAGGCTAATCATGGTGGTGAGGTAGGGAGGGGAAAGGTGCAGCCTTAAGAGATGAGTCTTCAGTCTGCGTTTGAAAGTGGTCAGAGACTCCGACATCCACAGGAAGGTCATTCTATCTCTGAATATATATGAATGTTCAGAGATGACACAACTCTACATTTATTTGTTTCATCCTCTTCGCTGAATTAATTTAGATCCACCTCTATGTACAGTGGCTATGTTGCGTCACTCAACAGCTGGTTCTACATCCCATGCAACTTGATCATGGTTTGTCAGATGGAAGACAGAGGCACTTTTATGCTGTTCTATGAAATTAAACTTTTTTTGCAGATAATCTGTTGAATTATAACGTTAGAAACATTACATTTATGCACTTAGCAGATGCAAAGCAAATTACACAGTTTAGAGCTTCGAGATATAATCAATTTATGCAGCTGAATCTTGTACTGAAGCAATAGGCAAACAGATTAAGCTCCTGGCCCAAGGGTACAACAACAGTCCCACACATGGAAAATGAGCCTACCGATTTGGAGTTATTAGGACACAGTGGGTGAGAGTCTGAGTATCCCAACCATGTGGTAACCTCTATGAACACGGTGTTACACATGATCCATTGGACCGTTGGGCCAAACCGCTCTGCCACTCACGGCCAAGGGTTTACATTTCAGCTGTACAGAAGAACCGTTCACACTTTACAATAAGGTTCATGAATTGTCATTGACTAATGTAGTTGTTAACGTGAATTAATGACGGATGAATACATTAAATAAGCATGAAATTCACTGTTCATTAGTTGATGCATTTGTAACTAACGTATTTGTTACATGATATTTATAGATTAGCAAACCATAGGATGAACTTCTAATTAGTTAACCATTAACAAATACATTAACTGACTTTTTCATTGCAATATGAATTGGCAATAACTAATCTAGTTGTTAACATGAATTCATGATGTACAAATACATTCACAGAGCTGTACATATTAACTTGTCTGTAGTAGTAAACTACATTAGTTTGTGCCAATTCATGGAACCTTATTATAAGGTGTTCCCTTATAGTATCCATCTCTGATATCATCATTCTGTGCAAATAATCATTCTGTGCTTAGGCAAATAACATCACAGAACACATCTGCCATGAATAACACAGCAACAGAGCCTTTGCTTGGAAACATTGATCAAGGGAGCTTGTCTCGATTGAGACAATCTCTAAGATATAATATCATTTTCTACAAGGGATTGTTTGCCATTTACCAAGGATGCAGGTCTCGCTCACCTGCTGCTGCTTACATTCTTAATTAAGCTCTGTTCCACCACCCCTAATCTCTGTTCCACCGTCTCAGCATGCTAGCCTTGCTCACGCCCACACCGACACACAAGCAAACGGAGTTTGGCGTCCTGTGACCGAATAACTGCCCCCCAGCTTTCACCACCCGCGCCCTCCGCATCCCGCGAATTACCCAGGGTCAGCCGCCTCTCTCATCCCTGCGCTCTCAGCTTCCTGTGCGAGCTGGCTGCAGTTCATTAATAAATGATACGGCAGCGCAGGAATACTGAGGCATTAATCAGAGGGCTTGGGCTGTACGGAGCCGCGCTGGGGGAAATCAGCAGCCTTCTCCAGCGTGCGGAGGCGTGCCCACCCCCTCGCTTCCTTTCGTATGAAGGACTGCCCGGTTCCTGCCTCAGGTGTTTGTTTGCGCTGCTACATGGATGGAAAACAAAACGTTTCCTTGTGCCCATGGGCTGCTCATGTGTGGAGGCCCGCAGCGAGCCAATGGTGCAAACAACTGCAGTGGCTTAGTTTTTATTTACATTTCAGTTATTTAGCAGACGCTTTTAACCCTTGTGTAGTCTGAACATTCTGTATACTCCGCTTGTCCTCAGGGTCAAAAATGACCCGCCTTCACTAAACTCAATAAAGCAGCTTAGCTGAATTGTAAACCCCAAATCTATTTTGCATTGTAAAACCCAACGCTAACCCAACGACGGAATTTAGTGAGGGCTGAAGGTATCAGCGTGCTCGTCCTTCTGGTGTTGCTGAAAGAATAAAAATTAGTGGCCCCTATGCAGACAGTCTAGATCAGCCAATAAACAAACCACGATACAAAGGCAGTAGTACAACTCTGCCTTCTGCTCTTTACTGGTCCGGGCTGACCCAGAATCTCCACAATAGGGCCAATAGATTCACCTTCGTTTATCTGACTCCATTTTAGAATAATAATTTAGATTAGTTATCCACATTAGTGGATGTCGTATTTATAATTTTGACTTGATCGCTATAGGAATCCTGTACTGAGAAAAACTTGCTGAACAATCCTCTGCTGGTACCACCGCATGTCACATCGCGCGTTATGTGCACTACTCACGAACTGACTAGCTATCTGTAGTCATTACAGAGGTCGCAGGAATAGCTACTCTCGGTTATATCTGTTTACAGCCTAGGGACCCAAGCAGACCAACACAGCTACGGCTGTGCTCGACATGAATGAACTACCATGCGGAGGCGAGTGATTTACCAACATAGGTCTACGGGTGCTATACGCCGTGATACAGTAAGTGGAAATAATCATCCTCCCTAGACCAGTTCGAGGGGGTAAACCAAGCATTCCCTGTATAACTTTGAGTGTCAGTAAGGAAACCAAACAGATCAAGTTTTAACAGTTTATTTTACCAGGCAGGTTACATACACGTAATTGCATACTAGTTCCAAATAAAAAACATTACAATGCAAACCAAATTACGGAGTCTTAAAAGTCATACCTGGTAATAAAAGCTACATACGGGAGTCTGGCTACAGACACCCTGTAGATAGAGTGCACGGGAGGCTGATTGCATTCTCCCAGATTGCTTAGTTTGCTGTCCTTAAATCCAAAATCTGGCCTTTGATGTTAACCCTAAAAAATGGGTCACCCATCTGTAATTTGGAGCCACGCCTCCCCAGGAAGCGCAGGGGGGTTGAGGCACATGGCTTTCACTGGGGCAGAGCTCCACACAGCTTCTCCTGGTTGGTTATGATGTACAGGGTTTGCTGTTGCAGAAATAAAACCATTGCACCAGTCGCACTGAAACAATCAGAATAATACCAAACATGAATATTATCTAAACTGACTTTGTCATGAAACATCCAATGCTGTACACATCATTTAGTGACTCAGTAAAAGAGGGAGAGAGCAATAAAGGGGGGTTCAGGAGAAGGTCAGGGCCTAACAGGCCGTGCCCTCTGAAACCTTCCCGTGCCGTAAAGGATGCTGAGTCTTCCCCCACAGGCTCCTGCCCGTATGGTTGCGGAGATAGTGGGGGTTAATGATGCATGCTCCTGCGTTAAATTACTTTACAGCCACATATTCCACAATACCAGAGGAAGCCAGCAAGCTGACCAGCCCTGAGTGATAATGCCAGATTTCTAGCCTTACAGCATGAAGAAACAACCTGTCACTCATCACAAACTTTGTCGAAAAAAGATCATTTAGGGGGAGGGGGATAAATCGGGAGGGAAGACTAAGGTACAGTCTGAAAAGGTGTGTTTTCCATCTGCATCTGGTGGTGGTGATGATGGTGGTAATCCCTGCTGTAGCAGTGAGATGGGGCCAACGCTGGAGTTTGTGCGTCGGTGGCTGCTGAGTTATAGAGGTGAGCAGAAAGCAGTGATGCTCATGCCCAAAATACCTTACATTTGAATACCATGTCTCCCCCATGTTTACAAACCAATAACGTGTCTTTCATTTCTGTTAGTTTGGCAGGAGAGGCGTAGTGGATGATTTTGCAGACCACAAATTGCGCTGGATGTCATTTTAAATGAATAAGCAGCATTTTTGCTTTTTACCATTAAGCCATTGTAGTCAGAAAGAGTAATGTAATATTGGGATGTTGTCTCATATCTTTTCGTAACATTACTGCTATCTGTTTGGAGGACTGGCTAGCTCTTATCCCTGTGCTTTGCCTACTGGCTGTGGCTCTGAATTGCTGGTGCATGCGCACTGCAAGTATGCTTGTGGGCAATGTTATTGAAGGGGAGGAGGCCCGGAGTTTCATTTGTACCAGCGCCTGACAGGTCTTAGTTACGCCACTGGCTTGTAGCATCATCTCTAGGATTAGTTTAGCATCACTTGTTCACGCTGTTTTTGAAGATTAGTAGATTAGTTTATTGGGACTGCTGTGCGACAGGGTGTGTGTTTGGCTGCAGTGGTTCTCCAGCTAAAGACAATTTGTGTTATATTGCATTGTGTAAAGATCACTTAGAAGACAGTCCAGTCCAGAATGACTTACAGACATGTGGATAATCAGTGCAATACAAAAATGCAGTATCACAAAGAAGGAACAGAGAAGGCCCATTTATGGTCAGTAAAATAATGCCCAGAGGTAGCAGAATGTAGAAGTCTGGCTGGGTTTGTAAGGTCAGATGATATTTTTTTCAAAATAGCAGAGCAAGCCAATATGCCCACCTTGCTGAACAACGTACCACTGCAGAGAAAGCAACATGGCCGGCATCAAAGCCCTGCCCTTGCGGGGGCAATCGCATACAGCTGAAGATTCAGCTGCCCTGTGTGCTTCTCCACACATCTCACCGGGGTGTGAGGAGCTTTTGAAGATATATCAGGGCAGTCCCTTTATTTAGCTGCTCAAAAGGCTAAATTCATTTGATGCAGCTGATATAGATCTGCCAGTGGAGGGAGAAAAGGAGGGGAATGATATAGCTGAGCCAGGATGGAGAGAGTTGCTGTACTCCAGGTGAAAGGCAAGATGACCAGAGCCTGGACTAAGAGCTGGGTTAGCAAGTGGTGAGGAAGGGAGCAGATCACATGTTGGTCAAATACAAATGTTGTACTGTGCTTGTCCGGTGTATGGTAACCTATGAAATACTCTCAAAAAGTGCAGTCCCCGCCTTCTGGTCCTCTTGGCTGGACCAATTGCACGATCAAACCAAAACAATAATGCTGCCATTCAAACATTTGGGGTCACCTTGTCTTTCTGCTTTTTCTGATTTAATATTTTATTTTATTTGTTTGTAATCAAACAATTCATACGTGGTCAAAGCGTATTAAAAAATGTTTTCATACATTTTTTTTTCACCATGTAGTAATTACAGCACTTTTATATGTAGTCCCCAATTTCAATGTTTGAGACAAATTATGTATATCCTTTGCATGCCATGACTTCCTGTCTGTTACCCATGAACATTATCAGAATCTGGATATTGTACAGTACTGCGAAAAAGTCTGTACAGATAAGATTCTTTCAAAAATATTTAAATAAAAGGTCCTAAATAAACGTACTATACATTTTATATTATATTTTTGTAATTTGGCACAATAGTTAAAAACTGAATCAAATCGATATTTTTTGCGACCACCCTTCGGCCTTAAAACTGCATCACTTCTCTGAGATATAGAACTGCAGGACAGCGTTGGCTAAGACAATCAGCAGGGAGGTTGTTCCAAGCATCTTGGAGAACTTGCCAGAGTTCTTCTGCAGACTTTGGTTGGCTCCTTGCTTCTGATCTCAGACAGCCTTGATCAAGTTTTTATGTAAAAAGTAGTAAATGACTTACAGTAATATGTTACTTTTTAAAATTAAATACAAAAATTAAATCTTTTGGAAAATGAATATTTGGAAATCTCAAATGTGTTCTTTTATACTAACACACGCAAAAAATATATACATATATATATATAAAGTCTAGGGTGCCTAAAACTTCTGCACAGTACTGTATTTCTTGGTTGTCCTTCAAGTGATATTAAAACTCATTGCATGTGAATGGATCTCAATGGAAATTGGGGGGTGGGACTAAATTCAGCTGTAAATTTTGCCGATACAGTACGGAACACATTTGTTAGCTAAATGGCTAAATCATGAAGGGTATCAAATGAGCCTCAAAGTATCACGCTGCTGACAGATATGCAGTAGATACTACAAGAATACATATTTAACCCAGGTCTGGAAGGGACATATTTTCAAGTTGTACAGGCATAACGTGCATGCCCGACATACAGTATAACCACGATGCACTTGGAGAGGGCAAGTTTGTTGTTCACTACCACTGCAATATTCCTCACAACTAAAGAGGGCCATATTGTAATGGCACTCTGAGTTTGGCGCTAAATTAGACATCAGTATATCATTTATTTTTCTTGATCAGTTTTATTAAACAAAAATATGAAAGGATGTTAAACGCAAATGTTTCAATCAATGTTATTTTTTTTTTAGCAATTAAAAGATTTCCGCAATTTCCTGTGAAGTGTGGGAGTTTAAGCTCAGAAAATTGGCCGTGCTCTCCAAGGCTTCATTTTCTGCATATTCTTCCCTGACATTTTAGAAGATGATCTACAGCTGTTGTCATGTCAGTACTTTACAATCTCTCTATTATGTTTGACATTATTTCACCTCATTATTTTATTTCTCAGACTCATCATAACTTCTTGGCACCACTTACACAGTTTTCCCCCAAATAAAGTCATATCATATTTGAATAGCAGAACAATTAGATGGGGGAAGTCCATTGTGACTCATTACCATTAAATATATACAACAATACATACTGTTGTTCTTTACTGGGGAGCTCCAGAAACACATGACTAGGCGTTTCTGAGAGGCAATACCATTTCTGATCGCTGTTCGACTACTGATGGCAAGCTAGCCAGAAGAAGATGGGCTCCTCATCTTATCCGTGTTCCTTCTGAGATGACGTTTTACTGTTTTTTTCTTCCCACTTGGTTGGTTTACCCCTCACTCGCTGGAATCACTGCTGACCCTGAAAGACAACGTGTTGACTGTATAAGAAAATCTCTTTCTTTGAGGCGAAATTAATACAACAGTCCTGATGACTGATCATTGTGCTCCCATCAAAGTATTTTGGGTTAAAACATTTCTCTGGGGTAAAAACAAACAGACATTGATTTGCCAATAATTGACAGCATCCTAAATGTTTAAGAGGATTGGTCCTTACAAATTGTATTACTAGTCTTTCCAAATCAAGACAATAAGTGCATGGTTAGACAAAAGCTCTTCCAGGAATAGCACTGACCCAATGTTCTTGCCTCATGTTTCAGATACACTGAAAACAATTTTCCATCTGTTTTCCATTTCTTTAAGACTTTGGCCCAGAGTCAGATATCATTGGTCCTTAACCTTGACCTTTGGTTAATAAACACAATTAATGTTGTTGCTTAACAAATGACCAAACTGTGCCCATGGCATATTATGCAATTTAATATAGTAGAGGAGGAAAATCACAGATCTTAAGGACATCCTTTAACTATAGATTCATTTAAAAACAGAGCATGTTACTGTGCATAAAAAAAAAGTCATGCTACTGGGTGTACATTGTGACACTGATTGAACATTCAGTGGCTATTATCACCAAGTTATCACCATGGCTCAGAAGATGAATTTTAATGCATTATTTAAGACCCGTACTTAAGAATCACTTGTCTGTCTTTTTTCATTTGTTTCTATTATAGTGGATGAAGAAATGATTGCCTTTTCTGTGATTTAGGTCTTTATTTTGCAAGCTCCTGTCAGTAGAAGCCTGTTTTATAGCTTGCAAAGGCACTGGATATTGTCGTCTTTGTGATCTATCATTGCACGGAATGTGCTCAAATGTTTCCACCCAAAGAGTAAGAAAATAAAAGGATCATGAAAAAGAGTTCAAGTCTACACCCCAGCAGATGAAATGTTTCTGTAACAGTGTTCTGACCTTTTTTCATTCTCTGTCTTCTGTATTTATGGAAAATAAAAAGACACATTATTGTTCCTTCTTGACTCATAAAAAAGTTCATTTCCGGCTCCTAGTGAACTCACACAGTATACATGCTTGATAAGTTGTAAGACATTTCACTTTGTGAAATACAATAGTTTTGTACATGCAATTTCTATTTATTTATTTGCATTTTCTCTTCTCAGAGAGTATGGCACACATTTCTATTTCAATAATAATGACAAAACTTGACTACAACTACCAGATGAGAACATAAATATAGTGTCCTACTTTTTTGCTCTCTAGAACCAGCAGGGAATCCCTATTACATCAGGTCACATCTGCCAGGACTATAGTAGAATGATTTAAAGGTACAATTTTCTTGTAGCATTTCTGCTAGTGCATCAGAAAGATGCAGCTTATGAAGTAGAGTACTTTAGGGAAAAGGTACATTTCCCACTGACACTAGCACCTTTTTTGCACACACTGAGTTATTAATGCAGGGGATAGCTTACCAGCGCTTTCAGAGGAAGCGCAGACAGCCAAACTGTCGAAGATCAGCTTCTCAGTACAGCTCTTCAACAGCACAACAGTTCTGCAGATGCAGTCTTAGTTCCAACTGGGGTTAAACACCCTGTGCATAAAGAAATAAAAGGAATTTGAGAAAAAGCCCGGCTAAGTTCTGCCGGCTAAATAATACTGAGAAATTACGGCTATTAGGCAGGAAAGTGTGCTGGCACTGGAGTGTAAGTATTCATTCTCAAGTTAAAATGGCTGACTGCTTGGCATGTCCTACATTTAGAGCAGGGGTGTCCAATCATATCCAAAAAGGACAGGTGTGGGTACAGGATTTTATTTCAGCCCAGCACCTGATTCTACTTATCAAGGTCTTGAGTATTTGTTAATTAGTTGAATCAGTTGTCGTACTCCGGGACTACAACAAAACCTGTTCCTGCATCATGAGATTGGACACGCCTGATTTAGGAGACATTTAGGGAATCTGTACAGTCCAGCGGATGCATCCACTTGCCAGATTTTTGATAGCATTTCAGCTGCTGAATGAGGCTAAACCTTTATATAGCCGTTATCCATAGATACATCCCTGCTGTCACAAAGCTGTAAAATGAAAGCTGTGAAAATAGAAGTGGCACTTTGCTTTCTTCTATCTAAGATAGATTAGGAAAAAAAGGTTGGGTAAGCCCTGAGAGGAGCAGTGCTGTCCTCAGACATAATAGTCGGCAAAATATAGTCCGGAGCATCTCTTGCTAAAAATGTGCGCTTATCAGTACATAATAAGTGATGCCTATGTAATTTACTGAAACCATAAAAAAATTAGATAATCACAATTATATTCATGCAGGACTGGTTGAGAACATTTCAATAGAACAGCGCACACGATTACAATGTGCCCAGACTTTCTTCAGCTCCTTTGTGTAATTATGTTAATGGCTGTATGCACCAGGTAGGCTAGTTAATCACGCCGTGAGAACTCATTATATTTGAAAATCAGTTTAAAATTAGTTAATACCTGCTGTATGCCCAATTAGTTTGTCGTTCTGTGCCATTTGCCACAATTTTCATCAGGGTTCTTTAAAGCTATTAAAAATGTATATTGCCTAATAACTGTATTTCTATTGCGCTGGAGGACATTGTATTAGAGCTATAATTGCAGCCTGTCCATCAATGCAAAACACAAGAGAACTGGCATAATCTAAGTCTGAATATTCCAAGTGAACAGAATATAGTCATGCTTAATGCACATAGATTACTAGCCTATTAATAGTCAGTACATTTATTATGAAACAGCAGATATTGGGTTGCCAACAAAAAAAGGTTCTGGTTGAGGGTTCTAAGGCTACGTTCACAAAGCCATCTTTTTTACATGTCTGTTTTTCTATTGGTCATTCACAAAACATAAGCGCTGGCAAGAGAACATTGATCATCGCTCGCAAGTACCAGGCACTGCAGAATCTGACCTTGTAAGCTGATGTGTGATTTTGTAGCATGTGTCCTCAAATGCAGCAATAATTGTAGCCAACTCATTACAGTAATTACCAGAGCTAACCTGAAGCCAAAAAAACCCCCACACATTTTATCCAAATGGGAGCCTTTTTGTCAGTATTCTCGCTACCTTCCCTCAGTCCAATTTGAAACAGGCTAGGCCACAGGGCGATATGGATTATAGGACATATCAGGCATCAGGTGTTGATCGCTGGATGAAATGCTGAGGAGGTTTTTTATTTTCATTTTTTGTCTCCCATTGGTTTGCTCCAGCAGTTTTCCATGGCTCTTCAACATTTAATCATGCCAAAGAAAAGATTTTAAAAAAAAAACCTTGTGCAATCACATTTATTGCGCTAAAACTACTTTGACCTGACCATCTGTGGTCTGTCATTTGCCAAGCTATTTCTCCTGGTGGTTTTGAGTCTCCTGCGGCCCCCGCATTAAGTCTAACCCAGTGCCAGGGTTCTGCGTTGCCCGGTGTTCTTACCCAGTTTAGCCAAAGTTCTGAGCAGCCTGCAACCTAGTGGCAAAGGAACATGACTGAGACCCAGAAGTTTGGTGGCTCATGCCCCTGTGTAGCCACCATAAGATCTGCACAGCTGTTGGGCCCTTGAGCAAGGCCCCACATTGCTCCAGGGGGCATTGTCCCCTGCTTAGTCTAATCAACTATAAGACACTACAGTCTGCTAAACAACTGTAATGTCATATAAAGTTGGCTTCAGGTGAACAGATGACGCGCTACATAAATAGGGCTCATGGCCACCTGAAGCTGAGATAAAGGACACTTTAGCCTCTTCCGATCATTATACAGTATGAATGGATTATATGACTCATCTGCATTGAATTTTACAAATGCCTCATGACTAGTCTATATTGCTACCATTTTAAAATGATGACATGAAACGATGACAAAAGACCATGTTAAACTCATTACTGTGACCGCTTTCTTTGGTCGGTGTACGGGACAATTATTATTGTTGTTGTCGTTGTTTGTCAATGTTAGCTGCTCTCTGGATAACCCAAAAAAGTTAATTGACAGGTTTCTTTCCCTATATAAGTCAGATCTACTATGAGACTTCTCATCCCCAAAAGCCGTTTTATTTTTAAATGTCACCAACACTTCACATGAAACTTGTGTAGGAACACACTGGTCTTGTCTTTGCTGTTATCTGAGACTTTGTGTGCAGTCAGGATAATCCAAGGTTCAAACGGAGCTACCGCTCCTGTGTACTTTGGGATTTATCCTCAGATAAGTTTGGCATAAGTGATTTATCATTGTTTATCCTGTAGCAAATATATTGATAGGGTTATGTCAGAATGACATGGTCCACCCAACATCCCCAACAGGGCTTTGACAAGCACTTACAGAAACTCTACCATACAGCATTTCCACTAATGACCACATTTATCTTAAAATGTCAATTTCTTAAAATTCAAAAAATGGCAAATGCAGTAGAAATCACTTACATTTTAGCAGATGTTATGGTCCAGCGAATTCCAAACATATTACAAATCACTCTCTGTTTCCAAAATAAAATCCACCTTATGCACTTTCCTTATTTTTGAGGACCTATTTCTCAAACAAAGATATGACATATATGATTCACCATGCAGTTCAGACGGGGCTATTAATTTAGTTTAGAAATGATCCTTTACAGCAAAACTTTTGTTTTTGAGACCAATCCTGTAGGTGGATGAGAAACAGGCAGTACTAATTGCAGTACTTCATTAGAGATAAGAACTTCATAAGCAATAAAACACATGAGGCTACCTGCCTGGTGTGAAGAAGTAGACAAAATAAAAAAATCATAAGATAAACTCTGATCCAGTGCTTTGAACTATGTACATATTGTCCCTATTTTACACATATGAGCACTGCTTGATATGAATTAATGCTTGATTTCTGCTGTGCAAAATACTTGATTTGGCCTTCATGACATCTTGATTTAATAATGCAATAAGCAATGTGATTAAAGTAAAACCAGTGGCAGTAATGCAAATGATATCATTATAATTAGAGTTCCGTCTCACAAGCTGTACAGTAATGTCTGCATTTATGTTTTGCAGCCCCTCCAATATGTGTTTACTGCATATTTCTGACAATATTGAGATCTATTTAAACGCAGATTATTAAAATGCAAGGGTTTGGCGGTCTTCAATAGCAGAAAATTGTCTCTACAACTCATGTACAATGACATGATGCATTTTCTGAGTTCATAGTCAAATTAGCTTTTTTATTGTCTTTAAATCATCACAGTTAAGTCATAACAGAGAACAAGGAATTGTTCTGAAGCTGGACATAAATTTGGGATTGGTTTACTGATATAATTGCATTTTTATCATGTATTCATTTTACAGTCGTGCTAGCGCCTTTCATCAGCGGTATTTCTCCAAATGCTCGCTAGGCTGTTTTAAATGCATTTTAAATCTAGAACTCAGGTCACCCACTTATCAGCTCACTCACTAGGCTAGGTTGAGGTGTTTTCCTAGTATTGCAGCTATTGTCACAGCAGTTTAATAACAAAAATAACTCAATGTACTGTAATGTACTGTATCTAGCTAGATATTCAATATACAGTGGTGTGATTGCCCCCTTCCTGATTTCTTATTTTTTTGCATGTTTGTCACACTTAAATGTTTCAGATCATTAAACAAATTTAAATATTAGTCAAAGACAACACAAGTAAACACAAAATGCAGTTTTTAAATGAAGATTTTTATTATTAAGGGAGAAAAAAAATCAAACCTACATGGCCCTGTGTGAAAAAGTGATTGCCCCCTAAACCTAATAACTGGTTGGGCCACCCTTAGCAGCAACAACTGCAATCAAGTGTTTGCGATAACTTGCAATGAGTCTCTTACAGCGCTGTGGAGGAATTTTGGCCCACTCATCTTTGCAGAATTGTTGTAATTCAGCCACATTGGAGGGTTTTCGAGCATGAACCGCCTTTTTAAGGTCATGCCACAGCATCTCAATAGGATTCAGGTCAGGACTTTGACTAGGCCACTCCAAAGTCTTCATTTTGTTTTTCTTCAGCCATTCAGAGGTGGACTTGCTGGTGTGTTTTGGATCATTGTCCTGCTGCAGAACCCAAGTTCGTTTCAGCCTGAGGTCACGAACAGATGGCCGGACATTCTCCTTCAGGATTTTTTAGTAGACAGCAGAATTCATGGTTCCATTTATCACAGCAAGTCTTCCAGGTCCTGAAGCAGGAAAACAGCCCCAGACCATCACACTACCACCACCATATTTTACTGTTGGTATGATGTTCTTTTTCTGAAATGCGAATGCGGTGTTACTTTTACGCCAGATGTAATGGGACACACACCTTCCAAAAAGTTCAACTTTTGTCTCGTCAGACCACAGAGTATTTTCCCAAAAATCTTGGGGATCATCAAGATGTTTTCTGGCAAAATTGAGACGAGCCTTAATGTTCTTTTTGCTCAGCAGTGGTTTTCGTCTTGGAACTCTGCCATGCAGGCCATTTTTGCCCAGTCTCTTTCTTATGGTGGAGTCATGAACACTGACCTTAACTGAGGCAAGTGAGGCCTGCAGTTCTTTGGATGTTGTTGTGGGGTCTTTTGTGACCTCTTGGATGAGTCGTCGCTGCGCTCTTGGGGTAATTTTGGTCGGCCGGCCACTCCTGGGAAGGTTCACCACTGTTTTCGCCATTTGTGGATAATGACTCTCACTGTGGTTCGCTGGAGTCCCAAAGCTTTAGAAATGGCTTTATAACCTTTTCCAGACTGATAGATCTCAATTACTTCCTTTCTCATTTGTTCCTGAATTTCTTTAGATCTCAGCATTATGTCTAGCTTTTGAGGATCATTTGGTCTACTTCACTTTGTCAGGCAGGTCCTATTTAAGTGATTTCTTGATTGAGAACAGGTGTGGCAGTAATCAGGCCTGGGTGTGGCTAGAGAAATTAAACTCAGGTTTGATAAACCACAGTTAAGTTTTAACAGGGGGGGCAATCACTTTTTCACATGGGGCCATGTAGGTTTGGATTTCTTTTCCCCCGTTAATCATAAAAACCTTCATTTAAAAACTGCATTTTGTGTTTACTTGTGTTGTCTTTGACTAATATTTAAATTTGTTTGATGATCTGAAACATTTAAGTGTGACAAACATGCATAAAAATAAGAAATCAGGAAGGGGGCAAACACTTTTTCACACCACTGTAAATCTTGGGAAGCACTGAACTGGACTGGTTATGAGTGATGAGATCACAACTACAGAAAGCGATTGGGCACTGGAAGGGTCAACCTTGAGTCAGCCACAGATTCATGAAGTCCAATAAGTTCCTTATGGAATGATTTAATTTATGGCTGAAAGATGCACCCTTATGAAGATTGTGAGTTGGGAAATGCTGCAGAATTCCAGGGTTGAGGCCTGGAGAGAGGGGGGGGGATTAATATGTTCACCTCCTTTCCTGTTTAAATTTAGCCTGTCTTGGCTTTTAAATTCTGCCTGCATTTGATTTGTAATGTTGCTACCACCACCAGCACGATCCCACTCAATTGATATGTTTGGGAGTCCCTTTCCAGATCTGTCACTGACTGCTGTATTTATTTATTTATTTAGTTTGTTGTTTGAGCTTTCTCCTTATTTTGTGCTGCAGAACAGAAAAGAATCAGAAAAAAAGTCTAGTCTGCTTGGTACTGGTGGCAGGTGGGCTATCTTAGATCAACTAGATAAAGAGGTGTCAACAAACATGAATGCAAATGTTGCGCATGCAACTTCTCCTCAACTCTACCTTGCAACATTATATTGCTTTTTGGTTTTAGCCAGCAGAAAGCAAATGCTGTAGACTAGTTTTGTACCATTATTTATTTATTTATTTTTGGAATTTGAGATTCAGCCACACATCTTCCGGTTGCACGGCTCATCATCTCTTGTGTTTTATACCCATGGGTCAAAGGAATCCTTCATGTTAAAATTCCTTTGATCCAGCCTCTCCCATGTTAATCCCCCCAATTACGGACCTGTTGTCTTCTCAGAGGAAATTAAATTTATTAAATTTATTCGTCATAAAAAATAATAATTTCAAAACAAATTAAATTCAGTCTACTTTGAGCTACATAAGTGAGCTTAGAGTTACGGAGTTCTATCTGAAATATTTGTCAAAAATGTATCATTAACATGGATGCACCAAAACAAATAACATCAGAATAAAAAACAAACACATGCAATTATGTATGGTATACTGTGCACAATCAAACTAACATCCATGCAATGAAAACAATATAATGTAGCAGGACTAGAATTATATCACTAGAAGTGTGTTGTTCTATTTATTTAACACTATATTAAAAACTCTTTAAGGATAAGCCATATAGTACAATGACATGGTGAGACATTGATCTGCAGGGCTGCTGGACCCAGTCATTGGCACACCAGTGCTTTGATACCAGACCAGATAACCATCACTGAACTGATAACCATTGATCTAATGCTTGACAGCCCCTTGTGTGGGCATTTTTGTAAATCTGGCTCAAGTTCAAGTCTTTACTCTAGTCTTTATTTCCAATACAGCTTCAAACAAATGGCCTTCTTTGTACCTCAAACACTACAGCGGATAGCTCAGTGGTTTGGAATGCCTAATAAAAAATTGGTTTATGCAGCAGAGCAGAAATAACTCAAAGCGCTTAGATTAAACAGGTGTGCAGTCCTGAGTTCAACCAATAGGCATTTCTGCCATCTGGTCTTGATTTCAATAATGGCGTCATTGGCAGAAGCCCGTGTTCTATCTTTCCTGAGAGATTAACACCTGTGTGAAGAGATATATCCACCAGTAGTTTGTGTTGAATGACTGGACACTAATGAAATTAAGTACTGGAGCTTATCAACCTACTGGGCCAAAGAAGCCAGATATTCTTTCTAACAGCTTTTTATCAGAACTGTTATCAGGAAGTTGAGTCCCAGGAACAGACTCATTTTGGGCAATGAGAGTGACACTCGTGCAGGGAAGAATCAAACTCCGTTGACTATCTCCACACTGAATATTTTACTGGAAGAAAAGGGTATTCAGTCCGCGTCACAGAGATCAGAGAATGACACACGTCTGAGAGCATTCATTTCCTTTCAAACTCTTATGAATTATGAATGATTCATTTATTCTGGTCAAAGGCTATTCTTTTTTTTTTTTGCATGACATTTTCATCAATCAGTCGACTACACAGTCAACTCCTTTCAGTTATGAAAAGACCCAGTGTTAACCAATACCCTTTATAACTATTATTTACCATTATTCTGCTTGATTGGGTACACCCTCATAGACTGAAAGATAATTCATTGATTGATGGATGGAATTGGCTCTTATGATTACATGAACCGTACTCTCTGTGCATGTGCTCATGCTTGCATGTGTATGTGTGCTTATGTGTGTGCTCACGTGTATGTGTGTGTGCCTGTACTGCATCAGTAATACCCTTGCTCATTATTGTTTTCAATCACACACTTTAAATTATGCTCAGGATTTTATTTTTAAACATTCTCCAATGTTATTTCTGATTAAAGGCATTTTTCTGTTCTCTGAAAGCAGTTGTTTGGGAATCAGGTGGAAAATACCATAGCAAGAAGTGCTAGCTAGCATGTCCAGTCTTGAAAAATCATTTTAGATACTCAGTATTTTACTTCCCATCAGCAAATTGCTTTTCCATTTAATTGATAGTTCTTTGTTGTTATGCTTTTTTGGATTTGATATTTGAGTCAGATAATGTTTTCACAAGCATAACAATTCTTGAATCCTTATTGCAAAGCTGATGTTGTGTAATTTCCTGCTGCCTATGTGTGATTCATAACATTCATACCGCTTTTCTGGAGTGACAAAAACTGCTTCTAGAAATTACATTTCTACAGATTATTTTTTTGTTAAATTATTATTTCAACATCCAGGTGGCGGGTTGCTTAGTTTTTATTCATTAGGTTGAAATTGTGATGGGAATAAAGGGATCTTTATTTTTATCTTTAATTTTGTTTAAAGCCGTACAGTTGTGGAGTTGCTTTTGTGTTTTTGATCATTGTCTTGTGGCATAACCTAATTACATTACCTAATTAAACTCACAGACAGATGACCAGAAGTATTTTCTTTACGCAAGACATAATGGGAACCATAGTTTTCAAAAAGTTCCACTTTTGACTCATTTTTCCATAAAAAATTATTCCATTATTTTTTTCTCTGCAATGTATATATTGCAAGTGCAAGTTCAGATACTGCAGGTGCAATTTTAAATGTAATTCACTGCTGCCCCCATCATCAGGAATAAAACAGATTTCCGGTTTGCTGTCAGAGTCTGTATGAGCTGGTGCTTTCATTATCAGCTCAAGTATTATGTAAAACTATTCTGATAGGCATCACAATGGTTTTTTTGCATTTTGAATTTGGGAATTTGCATTTTGAACTCGCATTGAGTTCAAAATGCCTGGAATGAAGTGGACTGCTTTTTTCCAACTGGACAGACTTTTATTATTTCCAGCTGTCCTGTATGGCCTGCAGATCAAGCTAATGTTTCAGAATAAGAATTACAGAATTATTGCTGCATGCATTATGACAATAATCATAAAACTTACTGCCATGACTGGTTATGGCAAGTGTTTTGGCATGCTTATGATAGCATTATGTAGGCATCATGTGGCGTATAGTCCAAATAAATGAACCTGCATTGCATAATATACCTTGCCACAATTTTATCGCAGAGGTCTACAGAGGGTTCCTTGGACTTAATGGCTTGGTTTTTGTCCTGTCATGCAGTGTGAATTGTGGGACCTTATATGCCTTTCTAAGTTATTTTATTGTCATGTCACCTATTATGTTAGTCTAGTCTTGCCACATTTTTATGTTTAATTTCTTGTAACGTTTCATTGTCATGTCATATTACGTTTCATGTTAGTTCTTGTTACGATTTATTTTTTAGTCTTGTCATATCATGTTATATAGTGTATTCATGTTACAGTTTGTTTCTTGTTTTGTCATAGTTTAAGTTTGATTAATGTTATGTTTTCCTGTTCATTATTTAGCACACGCTTGTTTGTGTCTTTCCGCAAAAATTGCGTTCATGCTTTCTCTCTCTCCCTTGCTGTCGCTCATGCTTCCCTAATCATTTCATTTTCCTGTGTCTTCTTACTAATCTACTAACGTCAGATCAGGATTGGGTAACACTAACATTCTAACCATGTGTTCATGTTTACCTTACGTTTCTCATGCATGTCATTTACTAATTCACTAACGCTTGGTCAGGATAGGTTTATTACTAATGATTACTAATTATCCTGTTAACTTATCCTCCGCACCTGATTTCCATTCGCATGCTGCCCTCTAGCTAATTGTCTGCACCTGTCTACACCTGCATATAAGCTTAGTTTCCATGTCCTGTCTTTGCGAAATTGTTGCTTCCTATTCGTCAGTACACTTTTGAGCAGTTTGCCAAGCCATTAGCTACCTGTTAAGAGCCAAGCCTGTTTATTCGACCAAAGTTATTGACTTGTGTTTTGTTGGCCACTGCCTGACTGTACTATGAACTCTTGCCTGCTGTCTTTGTACTTCTGCCCCGCAGAGCGGACTTCGGTCTTGACTCTTGCGCCGTCATTGACCCCAAGCCTGCCTACCATCCGTCTGCACTACTGCCCCACTGACAGCTTTCCTGGTTACTGGACTATTTGCATGGTGTACCGATTATGAGACTGCCTTCTCCCTCAGTACTGTACTTTGGTTTTTGGCTGGATTTCACGTGTGTGAACTTTGCTTGTTTTCTACTATGTTCACTGGACGTTGGACTTAAAGCCCTGATGGGAATTTCACATCTCTGTTGTCTGAGTTGTGCATTTTGGGTCCAACCCCCACGCATCTGTCTCACGGGCAAGAAGGAGGGAGGTGACCAAGAACCCAACAATTACTCTAACAGAGCTTCAGTCCTCTGCAGAGAAGGATCAAAGTTAAAATGTGACCGCCTGCTTGGAGTTTGCCAAATGGCATTTAATAGACTATGAGAGCATGAGGAAAAAGGTTGTGGAAAAAGGAAATGTGGTCTGATAAGACAAAAATTGAACTCCAAGCACTATGTCTGGCAAACACTAGGCACTGCTAATACGATCCCTATGGTGATGCATGGTGGTGGCAGCAGAGACAGGTCAGAATGAATGCAGCCCAATACAGAGAGGTCCTTGAGGAAAACCTGCTCCAGCATGCACACGACCTCAGACTGGGGTGACGGTTCATCTTTCAGCATGACAATGACCCAAAGCATACAGCTAAGATAATGCTGGAATGGCTTTGGGACAAGTCTCTGACTATCCATGCGTGGCCCAGCCAAAGCCCAGACTTAACCCCACAGAATTGTCGAGAGACCTGAAGATGGCAGTTCACAGACTCTTCCCAGCCAATTTGGAAGAAAAATAGGATAAACTGCCCAAATCCAGGTGTGCAAAGCTTGTAGAGACATACCTACAAAGACCCAAAGCTATAATTTCTGGCAATGAGACTTCTACACTGAAAGTACTGAATTAAGAGTACTTACTATATATATATATATATATATATGAAAGATTTCAGTTTTCATTTCATTTTTATTAAATATTATTACAATTATTAATATATATTTTTTATTTCACCATATTATTTACGTTATTATTCAGAGAAGATTGATGGGGATTCTTTTTTATCCATTTAGAATTTAATTCACAACAAAGTTTGCAGAAAGTGAAGTGGTCTGAATACTTTCTGAGGCCACTGTATACTGAACTGTGTGAACTGGATTATTGCAGTATACAGTAGCAGTAGTGTAGCTATAACACTTGCGGGTCTTATTCTTGCGGGTCATTTGTTTTGCTATGAATGATTTTGAGGGCCATAATGTACAGAATTCCACTGGCTCAAATCACTGATGCAGTGTTGACATTCTGCCCATCAGAACTTAATACATGAAGTGATGAGGTGGTAGAGATGATTGAATGCAATTGTGGAAATATAACAGAGCATCTATTTTTAACGCATGCCCCATGGCAACACGATTGCAAAGCACAGTTTGCTTGTGCAATGACAAGGAAAAAAAAAAACTTTGCTTTGTAGCAGCTCGCAAGCAAAACTGTGGGAGTAGAAATAATCCTGAGATTTATTTACTGCATTTTTATCCATATGCTGTAATGTGCATTTCTGAATGGACAATTGAAACTGGATTAAGTATCCCATGTCCCAAGTTTTACTGCCCTACCTGTCCCCTATCCCTTGCTGTTCAGGTGCTTGAGCATAGACTGTTTTTGCTGACGGGGTATTGCCTGTGGGAGGTGCTTACAGGGGAAAAGAAGCATATGATATACTGAGACTGCTGCTGGAAGGTCACAATTCAAGAAGCAGACGGACTTTATCTGTATTCAGGCCCCGTTTTCAATTTGAAGATAATGTTGATGAATGCCTGGCGACATTTATCTTTCTGTCATAGATTGAGACATTTATAGCTACGCTGAAGTTCCTCCAGTTTTGAAATGTGTACATTTTTTAACCCTGATTCATATCGCCGAAAAAGGAAATAAACGTTTACAGAGGAATAGCTGTGGGATCTGGCTTACAAGGATGCACGTAAATTGAGAACTAAAAGATGGCACACAGTCCAAAAATTGCCTCAAAATTATTTCATGTCAAGAGCTTAAGATAGTGGTGTTTGTATGGAGTGTATCTCCCCACTTCAAAATCCAGTGTTCCTCTATATCTTCCTGATTGGTTTTTAATGAGGATATGACGGTTCCCATAGCAACTAAATGCATCACACTGACTGGCTAAGCACACCCTATGCCTGTTCAGAGTTCAAAGATGACATCCTTTTTTGGAGGGGGAGGGGGTGTGGAGGTGTTGGGATTCAGTATCAGAGCTAGATTCTCAATCTCAAGACTACGAAAACATGGTATTGGTCTGGATCTAGGCCTCTGTACCCATAGTCTTGGACTGGACCAATGGCTTGAGCCTTTAGGTCTTGGTCTGGATCTCGAGAAGTCTGGGATTGACTACAGCTCTGGTGAGCCTGTCCCTGCCACATACATTGTGAGGTGTATGGGACTTATGCATAATCCATGTCCATAGATTCCATGTTTGGTCATTATTATTCCTGTGTGGTTGCCTCTGTTGTGCAGATGTGCAGAAACACTGCCAGGACAGATTAAGGCTCAATCACACAACAGCCACAGTTTAAACACAGGCACAGTGGCAGAAAATCGACCACATACCCTGTTATCCCTACCAGGGCTTCACTCAACAGTTAAATAAATCCATAAATAAATGTAGATCACCATGAACATTACCCTCCCATTAATTTTGCATTTCATTTAGATTTTTTATTTAACCATTATTTCCCTAGTTAAAAAACCCCATTGAGATCAAAATCTCTTTTACAAAGGGGACCAAGCATGAAACATTGTTACCCAACAAGACAGTTGCCAAATTTACAAACCTAAAATGGGGAATGAGACAGTAGTGTAACAATAATTAAAAGTAGAAGCAGATGTTAAAAGCAGGAGCATAGGGGAGAACTGGGTAAGTTGTCACTATTAATTTCTCCAAAACAAGAGGCACTACCTGATAAATTGAATAGCCATTTTGTGTGACTTCAGTAGGTCAAATTCCTGTTTTACGATGTGGTCAAAGTCATAATAGACTGAGGCGAACAGTTTTTCCTTCAAAAGTGAAAAGAATGGCAGATTTTTTTTTAGGTACAAATGTATTGTACCTAAAAAGCCCAAGTTAGCTGACTGAAGCACCATCTGAGTAGTAAAGTTATCAAAATGAATGTATCCAAATTGTTTGACATACCGCAAATATGACAATGTAAATGTATTTAGGTAACTCTCCGAGAGCACAGGAAATACTACAACAACATTGATTACTGAAAAGTACTGGTGTCAATGATACTGGCCTAGTATTACTTACTGTATCAAACTTATGGTATGGTATTGTATCGAACCAGAATCGTCGACCCCTATTTCACTGAACAAACCTCAACTGTTTACTTCCTTTTGGGCGGGTGAAATAATTCTTTTCAGCTAGTTACATGATAGAAATTTGTCTCTGACTCCACCACTGCCTTAAGATATGGCATTGCCGACAGTAGCACACATATCAGTTTGGGGCAAGTTGTCTCAATGACTTTGGGGCAACACAAGACAGGCTTTTAGTCTGGCAATGAAATTGATGCTTGTACCCAAGAACGGGCAATTTATGCGTGCGAGAACTGTGAATCTGACTATCAAGAGATTGATTGGTGAGTTAAACAGTACACTACAACTTCCACATGGAAGAGCGTTCTGCTGTTTTAAAGATTGGGGGGGGGAGCTTGCATTCCGGTGTTGTTCGTCGTAGAAATGATTGATGGGGGATGGGGGTTAAAGAGGGATGTTCTGCAATTGTTCATCACGGAGATGTCACCGCAAAGGTTTGCCACTGACATTAAAGGGGGCACCAGCAATTGCGTGGAGAGCAAAGCAAGTATTTTGCCGGTAATGCCACGCCACCCCTCCAATCTTGAAGTGCAGGCTTTATAGCCTCCATTGAAGGTTGTGCTGAAAGCAAATAGAGTAATGAATGGTGGATATATTTTTTGATACATGTACTTGTAGTGATTAAAATCATTATTTAATCTCCCTTACATGGAAGAAAGAAGCTATGTGTCTACCTGCCAATGGATTATTCAGAGTGATGGCACGGTTTTTAATCAATGAAAATGAATGAAAAACGGTTTAGACTATTGATCAGCTTAAAGGGTAGGTTTCTGTGCCTATTGTTTGGCCTATGTCTCTTACTGTTTTTTTTCTCAGCCTCATAATGGCTTCCTTGACTTTCATTGGCACAGCTCTGATCTTCATGTTGACGAATGCCAATAACAGGCTCCAAATGGAATTCAAACTCGATACTGAAAGCCTTATACTTGCACCAAGGAAGCAATTGAACACACCTGACTAATCAGAAACAAGTGTGATGTCATTTTGTCCTAAATGTTATGGTGCCGTGAAATGGAGTATGCATACAAATTTCAGTAATTTATACAGGGTGAAAAAAATACAATATTTAATCAAAGCTGAGAATCTGCACTTTGACCATGTGTGATTAGAAATAAAAAATTGTGAGTACAGAGCCAAGTCAAGAAAAAAAAAAATGTCTTTGTCTCAAGACTTGGATATACTTATGTACTTCTTGAGGATGTGCTAGGGACCACTTAATCCAATTCTCTGTGAAACTAGAGAAGGACTTTGAAACAAGTTCAGATTCATGAAAGCCCTTGATTCTTTTTCACTGGTGGCTTATGAAATGACATGAGAGACACAAAGAACAAATAAAATATGCATATATTCTGTTGACACCTGCATTCCTTCTACAACAAAGAGTCACATAGCCTACAGTAGATATTTGTTTGAATCGGTTTGAAGATGTAATGAGAATAATGACCTTTCTGGAATGAAGGGCAGCTGAATCAGCAGTGGTATCTTCTTCCACAAGAGAAAACATATTCAAGTTAAATTCACATCAGAAAAATACAGATTTAAATTTATATAATAAACTTGTGACAGAATGTTGACTGTGATATTGCATTTTTTGATAACGGCAAGCATTGAAACCTAGTCTTAAAAGTTTTAGTTCAAAAGTTCAAAAATAATAAGAATGTAAATATACACTGCCATAAAATATACTTAAAAATGAATTCATAATGCTGATATGATGTCCAAAACAATGGACGGAGCAAGGTAAAAACTTGGATCAGTTTCACAGTAACAACACTTCTGTGCAATACCATTTTTACTTATTAATCCTCATCAGTGCAACCTCTGCCATTGATCTAGGCAAGCACAGCAAAGCAAGCAAGCAAAGCATAGACCTCCTCCCAGGCATTACTACTCATCACCTCTTATCACAGCACAGTTTGCATGACGGAGGAAGGATTGAATTCACTTCTGCTGAACACATTCAGTTGCTGGTGCCTGATCAAACAGCAGGGGTTGCTGTCATTAAGATGGAAGCTCTCCCATCTCGTGGGTGATGCTAGAGCCAATAACTGTGACTCTGACACTGGCATAGTCCAGATCTGATACCGAACTGTGGGGCCCATCCCAGTACTTGAAGAGTGCCTTAACAGGATACGACACCCAAAAAGTAGTTTCAGCCGACAAACTCTAAATTACGCCCATGAAGAACACCATGTTCTATAGATCTAGGTCCAAATTACCAGCGATGCTATCATGGGATTTCTTAAACAACTCAATATAAATAGCTTCCTGCCCATGCATTCAGAGAGTCCTTTTAACAGTACGGTTCACTAAGTGAGGGATGCAACAAGCTTGGACACACACACACACACACACACACACACACGCATACATACACACACATGCATGCATACTGTACATACACACATGCCCACACACACACACACACACACACATGCATACATACACGCACACACACGCACACACACATGCATACATACACGCACACATACACACACACGCATGCACACACACACAGGGGGTGGGGGGGTCATGTTCAATTGACTGATGGGACACATCACCAGTATTTACATGTACTCACTGATGTCATGTTCCTCTGTGGGGTCCAGTCCTGGTTATATTACTTTGCTATATTACTGTATACTTGACACATCTGTGAGAAATTGAAGGTAATTCTCAAAACAGGTGGCAACCTATGAGGATGTCAGCCAGTGTGGATGACAGTGTTGGAGGCCAGAAACTCCTGACAGTGACGCACGCATGGGAGTGACCTTGGCAAATATGCGTAATTCTCAGAAATGAGTCCCAAAAAAACAGCTATCCAATCTTTTTCAGCATTAGAGGATGGTGCATTTTTTGTAGCCAAAAGATTCCTTCTGCAAACAGCAGCCTGGAGGAGTTATTAACATAGCAGGAAAGAGGAATTGCAAATGTGTGCTCTAAGCCAGTCCTGCGTAATTGCACAGATTGCATTAAACTGCCCACAGACCTCACATGCAATTTCTGCCAACTGATACCGAGAACCATGTTTTATACTGGGAAATGGAAATTTCCTCTCCGATGGAGACAGTTAGGGCCTGTGTATTTCAATATCGAAACAGTTGATGGATCTCCAAACATACAATGTTTTCTATTCTGATTATAGAGGTAATGTGCAAAGACAGGTTAGCAGAGCACTCTGCTGGCTTTTGAACAGAGAGGAATAAATCACTGTGCATTTGCACAGCGCAAGCCCGGCTCCTTGTGGAGCACATTCAATCTTTTTAAAATCTTTGTAAAGTCTTTGCTCCTTGGTCCCGTGCTTTGTCCGGCCCATAAATGCAGATTTTTCCTCAGTTTTCACACTCGTAGTTTGATCCACCAGTTATCTGTGGAGCTCAAGGTGAGAGAAATCAGTCTCTGTCGAATTGCCATCAATTAGACACGCTGCAGGAAAGTGGAAAGGCATAGGCTTCCATCTGTGATGATTAAGGCCGAGGTGGATGGCACCAAGCCCAGCATTACCTCATGGCATTCCCACCTATCACTGCAGCCACCGACATACTGTACAAGAGCACATCCTTGGAGACTCTCTGGAGGTAAAGGGCAAACCTGACCAGGTTTCCGCCATGTACCGACAATGTTTAGATCCGATGTGTACCTTTCTCAGGTTAAACGGAAGGTCTACGTTAAGTCAAAACCATGTCAATACACGGTAGAAACAGTAGCATAGTGTTCAGATTTTCTATTCAATTGCTTTCAACAGTTAGGACCTCTCCGATCCCAACTTCAAACTTCTTTAATCATTTGTCTATATACATATAGAAGATGAACATGCTTGATGCTCTGACTGAAAGTCTTCCCTTGAGACTACTTTAATTGAACCATTGATCCGCTTAATGAGAGACTAAATTGTCTCTGACGCACCCCTTCATTAACATTTACTGTTGTCTAACATGTTCAAATATGGTATTTAAATTCCTTTATCATGGAGAAAACACTGCAAGTGCACTTCACAGAGTATTACAAGCCCAGTGTTTAAACTAGATTAACGTTGTGAGATAAATAATAATCTCTCCAACTACGTCACTGTTTCCATTTCAGTAAGAAATGTTTAAAGTATGACTTTTAACTGGACATAAAAATATGACATTGTGATTATATCATGTTTTTAGTATACTATCGCACACAGGCACACACATGCACACAGAAGGAGAGAGAGAGAGAGAGAGAGAGAGAGAGAGAGAGAGAGAGAGAGAGAGAGAGAGAGAGAGAGAGAGAGAGAGAGAGAGAGAGAGAGAGAGAGAGAGAGAGAGAGAGAGAGAGAGAGAGAGAGAGAGAGAGAGAGAGAGAGAGAGAGAGAGAGAGAGAGAGATCCCCTCTTGTGACAGTGTTTCTTAGCATTTATTTGTTGTGGATGGAAGTATTAGGCCATTCATCTCTCTCACAGTTGGTGGGGTTGCTGAACACATTGCAGGGAAATGGTTTCTTGGGGTAAATCCTTCATTCTGAGAGAGATAATCAGATCATTGGTCAGTCCAATGATCTTCAGGTACTAACAGGATGACTTACTGTAGTTAAAAAGCAGTGGAATCCGACCAGACATTTTATTCATGAATTTATTCATATTTATTTTCTATTTACATCAAGCCTCACACCACAGCTTCATTCTGTAAGCAAAGCTGATTTACAATTATCAACTTCAACCCACATTTTATTATATCATTTGTCTACTAGATAACATTACCCTGCCCTGCTATTATCAAGCTCTCAAAAGATTTTCAGGTAAGAACGAGCACTCCGGACTAAGCATGAGTCTTCATGCCTAACAATTACAGCTTCTCTCTGTTTTTATGGTAAATACTAAATACCAAACACCAAAGACTGCACATTGAACAAACAGCACCAGAACTCACATCTTATATCATTTCCTATTTCTCTGTGTTGCTTAGCTCAGTTTTAGCTTTGCACTGAAAATATCTTGAATAAACTGAAAGAATTCAATATGTAAACTGAATCTAATTATAAAATAATACCATAGCTATTGGACCAGTTTATTTAGATGAAAACCAGTCCACTTTAATTAGGCAGATGACATATAATTCCTTTAATTAGTGAGCCGTGAGAAGGGAAATAACATTGAATTTTAATTTTATTCACATTAGCATTTATTTTGTGACTGCAACACATATGCACACACACACACACTCCTGGTTGGATTGTTTCTAGCAGCATTGAATAATTCTAACATCAATATAGAGAGCATGTAATTACAGATCTGTATAAAATATGTGTTTTGAATACTTTCAAAAAGTACAGTTTACACTGTAAAAATACTCTATTGCAGAAACAAAAAATGAACATAAATGTAATTATGTTATGTCAGAAATAAAAATGGACCTAATATACATTTATGTTTTCCCTGTTCATAGCTTGAAGTATCTAGCCTCAAAATCAAGTCACATTTTGGCAGAGTGCTAACACTCTTCATGGGAAAAGACAATCACATTACATATGACTTCTTAATCAGAGAAATTTGGTATCAAAATGGCCGCCTCTCTCTGATGGTTTTGAGTTCCTGTAACCCCATTATTTTGCAGCTAAAGTTCAGCTTTGGATACCTTAGCTGGAACCTCACAGGCAGAAATTAGACCATTTCCGAGTTGCTCCAGGTCAGCTGCAATTAGACTGACAGGCTAAGGATGTTTTCCTTGCCGTCCACATACAATAGCTTAAGGAGCTGTCTATCAGTATACCGCAACATTTTGAAATTCACCTTTTGTACTCTGTGTAAAATGGATTAGGACAGTGCTAAGGAACAGTTTTTTAATGCACACTTTTACTCTCAAAGTTCAAAAAAAGTGACAAAAGTGACACATTAATAAAAATGTAAGTGCAAAATAACAAATATAAAATGGAACAGACAGTAGACAGTAAGTGGAGCACAGACCAAGTCATACCACCTCAGGCATCTTCTAAGGTAATTCATAACTTAAAATAAAAATAAATAAAAAAATAATACAAAAATATTATAAATATATATATTAAACTCAGTAGACAATTTTCGACATTTGGTGAGAGCAGTCATTAAGCTTCTGGAAAGTAGCATGGAAATAATATATTTCTGCCTTCTGTTCGGTTTTCAACTGCAGTGTGCTGAAGTCCTGGGCAAACAGTTCATTATGATCTCCTTCCGGAGCCAACCAAATATTTTTCCAGAGCAAATGTTTACAATGGCACATAAACAGGTTTGGGTGGCTGTGTCATGCAATCATCCACCTTGTAAAACATCCTGTTATTATTTTTATGAAATTATGTATGTGCATGGGACACAGACAGTGTTGCATTCATTAGCCCATTCTCCCCCCAAAAAAGCAATACCTTCTGGAAGTCAGTTTAAGCCACAAGGTAGGAACAGATTAAGTGAGCCACATTGAACTGACTAATGGCACAGAATACCATCAATCTCTCTATTTAAGTATTCATTGCTATTTTGATCATGTGTTAACATGGGCAGACATTACACTAGTGTTTCCGCATGAGTGTTTGTCATCTTAAATGGAGACTGCCAACAGTGTCTTTTTCAGGCACATATACTCATGTGGCATGTTATAAACATAATTCCCCTGTTGAGGGTGGGGAGGAAGCTATCCTTCCACCGCAATAACAGCTCAGCACTCTCCATGACTCTCTGCCATTATTACAATAACTACTGTACAAACATAGACCATGTGTACTCTCAAAAGAATGCTTTTCTGCATCTAGCCTGAGTTAACTTTAGTTGTCATCACCCTGTGTTCTGGAATGTATGGAGCAGTTGTACTGTAAAAGAGATTTGTTCAGACATTTGAGACCTACTGTAGAGAATATCAAGGCTCTCTCCACTGCAGAAATACTAGAGGTGTCACATAATCCTTCACTGATTAGAATGTTGCAATTCATCCACTGCGCAGTATATTAACAGCAATTCATTTCCTAGTGTCACTGAATTATATTACAACGTATAATTCAATGACACTATCGTAGTAATAGTGATATTACAAGTGCTAAAAGAATTTCATAACAATCACAATGTAATTACTGGCAATGACTGCATGCTCGCATATCTCAACCTAAGCATCAGTAGAGGTCCGTATTCACAGTCCCCACTTAATGATGGACACCTCTTTTCTACTTTTTTATTTTGTGTGTACGGGTTTCTTTGTTTCTTCCCAATACAAAGAAGAGTCATGTCTCTTTTTATTCTTATTATAAAAAAAGGTTAATCTTTACTGTTCATGGGTGGCTGTGTAGAATAGTGTTTAAGGAAATGGGCTTTTAACCTTTAGGTAGCTGCCATTGTACCCTTGATGCTTAACCTGCATTTTTTCCAGTCAATATCCAACAATGTAAACAGCTACCGTTTACAAATTAAAAAAGCTATGTAAGCTGTTCTAGATAAGAGCATCTGAATGCCTGGAATTAAATGTAATGCAATGTGTTCTTAAGTGTGTAATATACAGTATAATGCTGTCTCAGAACAACTGAGTGAGTTGGGTTGAAGCATGTTATGTGGATAGCATGAATTTATGTTGCATCCTCCAGTGGAAACATCTGTGTAAGATGACGGTCCTCTGGGAAAATACAAAAATTCAACAATGTTGCAGTGATTACCCTGCTGCAGCTTGATAAATCACAGCCTGTGTCTAATACTCTCTCACTATTGAAGCATTTCATTTGTGTTTGTATAACTATCAATGAACACAGATTGCATTTGTATTTGTATTTATTTAAGAAATGTTCATTTCTCAGTGTTTATTTCTCTCATTTGTAAGAGTCCATGGAATTTGAGAGCTGGAGGACATGCTGAGGGAATTTCTTGTGAGAAATCTAAGACACTTTCTTCCTTCCTCTGATACGGGTCATACGGGTGATTAACTTGAGCTTATGCTAATAGGAATCATCAGAGAGATGATTAAGATAACAGAGAAGCTTTGAGCTGCATGGGCAAATCCTAGGTGCAGAGCTGATGTGATACATTATGGTTTAATTTTTGATATGGGTTTCTAAAACCAATCAGACACTTTAAAAAAAGGAAAAAAATAATGTGATCTTGTTTAAAATCACACAAGAAAAATATTGAAACGTTCAACAACTTCACAGATTCGTTCAAAGATTTGTTGCATGGGAGCAGTGGCTGTACGGACCAATGTTGGGGACATATCACTTCTAAAGCACAGGCTTAAACACGCATTGAAATTAAATCCCCTAAAAATGATCAACCATTATGCGATAGTGAGGCTTCAAGAACCCCATAATGGGTGGAACTACACAATTCTGTCAGTCAAGGACTACGTAAAGCAATCAAAAAAACTTTGGTCTACATAACAACACACTGTGATTGGTTCAAATCAATGAATAGTTGATAATATATGATAGCTCCACCCACATTGGGGTTCATCTCTTGAGAGCAAAAAATGGCAGTTAACAAAGATTATACAAATACTATTATCATCCTTCAGACTGTTGGCGGTGAACCAGGTAGCCCTCCACAGCATTTACACCCTATGCTAACTGTGCGCAGTGAACTGGTGACTGACTGGAAAAAATATAGAATATAAAGAGGGAAAGGCTCTCAACCCGAGACACAGATGGAGCACTGTATCCACAGACCGATTAAAAGGAAGCCTCTGTCTCTGGAGAATCATTTATCAGTTCCTGCTCCCACCCTGATTCCTTCTCCCAGGCCGCCTCTACAGGCGTCCATCTCTGAAGTACTGTATCTCCAGGATCGGCCAGGGTAAACGGCTTCTGCTCGCGTGACCAAATGGGATATACTGTATCATTACGCCAGGGATCTCCAGCCATGGTCCACCCTTACGAACTGATTGCATGTTCCAAAACCACTTGGGAACAGTATACACATGAGCTAAAAAAATAATTCCACTTAAAAGATGAGAGTGTAAAAAGGTAGCATATGCGTATTTCAAGTCACGTTTTGTTTTGTTTTCACATGTGAAAATTCTCATTCACATTTTAAAAAGTCAATAAGAATAGGGAATACATGATATCTAAGTGACTTTTACTGTGGAATGATCGTTAGACTGGGTGGTTTGAGCATCTCAGAAACTGCCGATCTCCTGGGAGTTTCACGCATAGCAGTCTCTAGAGTTTACAGAGATTGGTGTGAAAAACAAAACACATACAAGTAAGTGTAAGATTTATTTGGCAAAAAATGCCTTGTTAATGAGAGTAATCAAAGGAGAATGGCCAGACTAGTTCAAGCTGACAGGAAAGCAACAGTAACTCAAATAACCAAGCATCACAAACAGTGGTATGCAGAACACACAACACACACACAGTACACAGTACACACAACACATTGAACCTTGAAGTGGACGGGATACGGCAGCAGAAGACCAACAGGTCTAAAAAATAAGAATAATAAATACCTAATAAAGTAGTCAACCCAACAGCAAACAACGCTTGGATCAGTGGTGGCCAGTCAATAGGGGCACATAGGGTGCCGCCCTACCCCCGATCTGTCAATGCAGACCAAAAAAATGTAAATATTTGTAACATCTAACATTGGTTTTTCTGTTTGCTTAATCGACTAAATCGACATACCAGGCATAAAATATATACATAAATATACATATTTAAAGTCAATTTTCTTCCTTTTTCAAACACACATAGAAACAGCTTTTTTTGTATCAACTTGTGTATGTTGATAAATATCAAGTAATTTGTGATTAGCATGAATTGACGCCACTGAAATACCATATAAGGAACTTTGAATTTTGGCTATAGCCGAAAAAAGACTAATAGCAGTTCTCAGAAGCGGAGATTGAAGTTCTGTTAATGGAAGCCAAAACATATGTAATTCCATAGTGTAAGCAGTGGACTGAATACTAAAGCCTGGCAAGATATAGCCTAGATGTTGTACACTCTCTCAATTACCATGCACTATGCAACAGGTAAAAATAAAAGGGTTTGACGTTGAAGAGAGGGTCCGCGAGTTGCAGGCTTTCTGTGAAGGACACCTTCTGACACTTTCTGTTTCTCATATCTTTTGTGTTCCTACCTTATAAAGAGAAGCTGAATCAAAATGCATTCATCTCTTTACGTATATTACAATATCCTCCATATCTGCCCTCTAAAGCCTCTCACCATCTTGGGTAATTTTAATTAATTTATCTTAATTTAGTGGTTCTGCTGGCTTCATCGGACCGTGACTGGAACGGTTTGCAGCCGACTGTGAAGCGGCCATGATGAGAGTCAGCACCTCCAAGTCCAAGGCCATAGTTCTCTGCCGGAAAACGGTGGATTGCTCCCTCCGGGTTAGGAACGAGTCTTTGCCCCAAGTGAAGGAGTTCAAGTATCTCGGGGTCTTGTTCACGAGTGAGGGTAGAAGGGAGCGTGATATCGACAGGCGGATCGGTGCAGCGTCAGCAGTAATGCGGGCGTTGCACCGGACCGTCATGGTGAAGAGGGAGCTGAGCCGGAAGGCAAAGCTCTAGATTTACTGGTCGATCTACGTCCCAACCCTTACCTATGGTCACGAGCTTTGGGTAGTGACCGAAAGAACGAGATTGCGTATACAAGCGGCCAAAATGAGCTTCCTCCGTAGGGTGGCCGGGTTCAGCCTTAGAGATAGGGTGAGGAGCTCGGACATCCGGAGGGAGCTCGGAGTAGAGCCGCTGCTCCTTCGCGTCAAAAGGAGCCAATTGAGGTGGTTCGGGCATCTGATCAGGATGCCTCCTGGGCGCTTCCCATTGGAGGTTTTCCGGGCTCGTCCAACTGGGCGGAGACCCCGAGGGAGACCCAGAGCCCGCTGGAGAGATTATATATCTCTCCTGGTCTCGGGATCCCCCAGGAGGAGCTAGAATGCGTTGCTGGGGAGAGGGACGCATGGAATACCCGGCTTTGCCTACTGCCACCGCGACCCGACTCCGGATAAGCAGGTGATGATGGATGGATGGATGATCTTTTCACTTCGTCCAAGAAATGGATCCATGCTCCCAAGACTGAAACTTATGAAATGTGGAGATGATGCCGTCATATGATTTTAAGTCATTTTTTTGTGGAAACATTTGAATTATGTACTACCGACATCAGGCATCAAGCAGGCTAACTGGGACAACATGTTTACTATATTCTTGTTTTTCATTCTTTTATTAACCCTACATAGTGTATTAAGCCTCCAAGGTTAAGATTGTTGTTAAAAATGTATTTTAATATAGGCATTTCTTTGCCTTTCCTTTGTAATTATAGAGGTTTGAGGTGAGTGTCTCTCAGTGCCTTCATGTGTGCGTTCATGCAGGTGTGTGTATGGCGTCCTTAAACAATGACAAAGATTGTAAGCATTTCAGATTGTAAGCATTATGCTTCTCTCGTGGAAGCATAAAATCTTCATTCATAGAATCAGAATAGGTGTCATATGGGCCTGTCGCCGCTTTGTGAGGGATTACTCCATTACAAAAATTGGCAGCATGTATTCATATATTTCTCTGCTCTGCCAGAGAAAATAGGGGGTGCTTAAAGCCTTGAGCCATCTTCAGCAGTTGAATAAAAATTGAAATAAAGGACAATACATTGGTCATGATCAAACAACCCAGCTTCACCCTCAGAAACCTCTACACATTGGCACTGGCTCAAAATTAATGCAGGGAGGTTTGCTGTACTGTGCTAATAATTTCTTACATAATGAAATGAACTCTGATGGTGACATCTGGCAAGAAAGAAGAACTATAGACATGGTCTGTGTGTGTGTGTGTGTGGGGGGGGGGGGGGTGTGAAGAAGTGTGGGTCTCTGTTGGCTTGCAGAGACAGAATGAAGGATTTGCCCCAGGAAACCATTTCCCTGCAATGTGTTCAGCAACCCCATCAGCTATGAGAGAGATGAATGGCCTAATACTTTCATCCACAACAAATAAATGCTAAGAAACACTGGCACAAAAGGGGTATCTCTCTCCCCCCACCCTCCCTCTCTACCCCCCCTTCCCCCGTCTCTCTTTATCCCCCCAAGAGAATCTGCAACAGAAAGGATTATTGTCATCATATGATCATCTCTGGAATTTGTCCAGAAGCTGTTGATTACCCATAGTCTGTGCAACAGCTGTGGGATGTGTTTGAAGTGTTTAGTGTGGCAAGCTTTTGTTTCATTTGTCGCTGTGCTATCCCACCGCAGATAAATCCCGGCTAATATACCCTGGCAGGTGGCCTCTTTTGACGAGATGGCTTCAGAAATGTGCCTTGGCACCTTTCACCAGAAAAAAAAAGATCTGTCATTGAGCTTTTGAAACATCTATTTAAAAATCTCAGTCAATAAGCGTTTGCATTGAACCCCAGTTGTAGTTAAATAGGGTGAATTATGAACACTATGACCAACCAAAGTCTTTCCCCTAGGTTTCATCCTTACAGAAACAGGCTTAGATGCATTTTTCAGGAGATTTTTTTATATGGTGGATCTGGAGATGACATGAAAGGTGTGGCTATGGTGTGGAAGCTGTGGACTGTGAATGAGGGACGGACAGATGCCTTCAACCAGGCAATCTGGACATTCTGCTCTCTTGCAAACAGAGAGACACATCTGTGACACAGCAGATCACATGGCACATAGGGGGAAACACACTGCTTCCTTTGTAAATCTGGCCCTCCCAGCTTTACTAAGGAGACAGTCACAACTTGTTTGGGTCTCAGATACTGACACATTAACAACCGATTTACTAAGACTGCTGCTAATAACAGTGCACACTCGAAACGGCCTCACTTGCAATTCTGCGGTAAGAAACACCCATAATGCTTCAGAAACATGGTATGCTAGCACCGCGGTGGCGTGTGGTTCAGACCTTGATTCAGGCATTAGTTCGATGCAGTTACACACTAGAAATTGTGGTTCGCGCCCTGGTCCTGCCAAAGTCGAGTAAGGCCGGCGCACAAGGGAGTGGCGTAATTGGGCCGCAGCTCCCATGGTGGAGGGAGGGGAGAATCGCTGCATACACAAAGCACCCGGACTGCCCTGGAATCACAGTCCACAGGATGAAACTGCAGGGGGACGGGGTTGTAGTGGTGTTTCCTCAACATATGTGATTGAAATAAACGTTGGCAATCAAATGGGGAGAAAAACAGGAAAAACGAATGTAATATTGAATAGAAATATTGCATGCTTACACATCCAGAAGGCGCCGAGAAATGGGAGCATTGGACCATGTAAAGAAAAGATGTTAGGCAGCATACCAAAACAAAAAAGGATGCAGGTGGGAGTCCAACTAAGGAAATAATATTAACACCAATAGAACAACAAGCGAAAAAATTGTGTTGCCTACGGTACAGCCAAGCACTCTTCCCCGACAGGGAGTTCAAGTGCATTAAGAATAACAAAGGGGAATAAAGATATTGCTGATGCCTTGAATGGCTACTTTGTTGAGAGTTTTACCAGGGAGGAGGTTACTAGTAGGCTGGAGGGCATACTCGATGCTAACAATGTCTTAGCCAATATTGAGATAGGGGATAAAGAAATATTGGATACATTACATAAACTAAAGACAAATAAGGCAGCAGGCCCAGATGGCATATTCCCAAGTGTACTCAAAGAGTTAAGTGAGATCATTTTTAAACCACTGGTAAGTATTTTTAGACAGTCTTTAGAAAGTACCGGATGACTGGGAACAAGGTAATATAATACCAATATATAAAAAAGAGGACCGATCTAGGAAACTACAGGCCTGTCAGCCTAACTTGTATCACATGTAAAATACTGGAATCTATCATTATGGACAAACTGGAATTATTTCTTGAAAATAATAACATTCTAAGGGATAGCCAGCATGGTTTTCGAAAGGGTGGGTCATGCCTGATAAACCTTTGTTTGCATTCTTTGAGGAAGCTACCAAGTGTTTTGATGATAGCAGGGCTTGTATACCGAGATATTGTATACCTATGTTTCCAAAAAGCATTCAAAGGTGCCACATGACAAACTGATTATCTAAATGAGGATGGTAGGAATTGCAGGAGCCATTTCAAAGTGGGTTTGGGTTGGCTATGGGAAAGGACACAAAGCGTAGTAGTAGGAGGGGCCTTATCCGAGCAGGGTATTGTGGAAAGTGGAGTCCTACAGGGATCGGTGCTGGGGTCACTGCTCTTCCTTATTTAACATAAATGACCTAGACATAGGCAGTGAAAGTAATTTAGTTAAATTAAAAAAGGCCAAGTGGACGCTAGGATACGTAGAAAAGGGGTATTGATTATAAGTCTAAGGAAGTTATACTTACGTTATACAATACTCTTGTTAGACCACACTTGGAGTACTGTGTGCAGTTCTGGGGACTGCACTATAAGAAGGACATAGAGGCACTGGAAAAGGTTCAGTGAAGTGCAACCAGATTGATTCCATGTATAAGTTTAAGTTTAGTAAAAAGAGGCTTAGGGGGGATTTGATTGAGGCTTTTCAATTCATTAAAGGGATTAACAAAGTGAATTATAGGGGATTCTTCAGGTTGAGTTTGATTAGCGGAACGAGAGGGCACATATGGAAATTGGCAAAGGAGAAATTCCGTACTTATATTAGAAAGTATTTTTTCACACAGCGAGTGGTCAATGTGTGCAATAGCTTGCCTGTGCATGGAGTGGATGCAGAAACACTGGGGGTTTTCAAGACCAGGCTTGATACAGTGGTAGATTCTATTTAGCTTTTAGGAAAATTAGGCAGTAGGTACACTTAGGGGTAGGACAATGCGAGTATTGCTGGGCTGACTGGCCTGTTCTTGCCATTAACTTATATTATGGAATGCGTGTAGCTATAGGCTATATTGGTGCATAAAAAATACCACCTGCTTTCAGGGGTTTTAAAAATTCTCACGCAAAGAAGTGAGTCGCAATTGATGCCTGTTTTCGTAAAGCAGACGGAATACTTAATTTGCCTGAAATAGTAATCCACTCTGTTTTACTGCCTTAGCTGCCGGTATACATATGCATGAACATACAGTATTTACCTATGCATCAACAGGAAAGTTGCAGAGTTATCCAATTCTCATAAATTACATCCTACTAGCAATTTTGACCCATTGCGACTGTTTGGTCTAACTCCAACGTAGATATTGCTGTGGTTGTGTCTGAAAAGTAGTGGCAGTCCGTTCACAAATCTGAGGGGGAAGAAGAGGTCCAGGGTAAAATTAGATTAAATTAGACTGGGGGAAAATTACATTGTCAGCTACAGCTCAATTTACTTTCATTTTGAATTGTTTTGTTTTTGACTACTTTATCCCTTTTTACCTGCTTGTTATTCCTATGGATACAAAAACACATTTTGTTGACAGTGCTGAAAAAAAACTGTGCCTAATGGTTCATTTCAGCAGTACTGCAGATGTATATGCAGGCTAATGCTTTTGGAATCTGTTCCAAATGTAATGAAAGGGAGTGCTTTCTGGTTGGCCATTTTTTACAAGAACAATTGCTCATGATGCAAGAACAAGTTGCACTCTCATTAACCTGTCGAATCAAAGTCATTAGCAGTGATATATAATCCATGTTCCATTGAAAGTTCTATTCTGTCTATGCCTCGCACAAATGCACACTGCAGTATACTGTATGTCAGTCAGCGGAACGGTGAATATACTACACATACACAGCCATACACACGCATATGCACAAACAGACACACACACATACACACACAGACTTAAACACAAAACACACAAGCATGTCTGGACTGCAGTTAAAGTGATGTATTTGCAAAACCCCAGGTGCCTATATTGGTTATAGGAAGATTCTACTGTTCTCAACCTGGGATGTAACACTGAGCAAAGCATGCCCTTAAAAATATTCATTAACCAAGAATTTGCTCTACTGATTAGTGCAACTGTTTCTCGATAGCTGTTATATAATCTCACACAAAACTGTCATGGGAGGAATTTTAACTCCTTATCTCCTATTAAGTAAATTCCCGCAGTGGTCCTGATGGATGTTACTTTTTAAGGTGACTTGGGTTGAATTGAATAGCCTCTGCTGAGTGAATAATGGTGTCTGGCATAAGCACTGGGTGTTCTTGAAAAATAAGAATTTTCTGCTCTTGAAAAATGATAATTTTCACCTGCTTTCATATGGGTTTGTACAAATTCAGGTGTTTTAAAATGTGAGACAGCTCCATAAAAAAGACGCAGAGCTCCAGGGAGGTGCTATTAGCTGTCGACAGCTTTGCCCCATGGCAGTGGAGATTATTGACATGCTGTTTTTTTTCTGGAATTTACCACGGTAATATCCCCGTTTCTCTTTGTATTCAGCTAACTAAGTTCCTCTATTTCAGGAGTACACATTATTCAGTCCCCATCTATTGCACATAAAGAATTCAACACCATAAAGAAAATAATGTGCTGTTTATAGTTCTTGCAACCATTTTAGATGTAAATCAGCAAATAAATCCTATCCATACAGCAATGGAAAAAATAATTTACATTCCTGTACTATACAACACAAGAAGGTAATATGTCTTTGATTATAATAACCTGTGGTTCAAATATAAAGAATAAATAAAGTTAAAATCATATTAGTGTGCCTTGGTACAAGTATATTTTACATTTTACATTTTAGTCATTTGGCAGACGCTTTTAATCCAAAGCGATTTACAAGTGCATAGGTTCTACCACAAGTCAAAGCATCACATCCAGAACTAGGAAAATACACCTGGACTGCTGTTCTAAACATATAGTCGTCATCATAAGTGCAATTATTTATTTATTTATTTATTTATTTTTTGGGGGGGGGGTTAGACAGGGATAGGGGTATCAGAAGGGGGGGACGGGGTAAATCAGGAGGGGGGACTAAGGTAGAGTTTGAAGAGGTGTGTTTTGAGTCTGCGTCGAAATAGGGGGAGGGATTCTGCTGTCCTGACAGCGGCAGGCAAGTCATTCCACCACTGAGGAACCAGAACGGAAAACAGGCGTGAACGTGCAGCTCGACCGCCAGGTGCCCGTAGAGAGGGAATCGTAAGGCGACCAGAGCTGGCAGACCGGAGTGGTCTAGCTGGGGAGTAGGGAGTGATCAGGGATTGTATGTAATGTGGGGCAGTCCCCGTAGCAGCCTGAAATGCCAACACTAGGGCCTTGAATCGGATGCGTGCGGCAATAGGAAGCCAGTGGAGGCCAATATATAGAAGTGTGTATAGACTAGGCATGAAAATGTATTGGTTTCTGCCAATGGATTGTCTATGAGATGGTGCTGATACTGTTGAATATTTAATAATAATCACTAGGTATTATTATTGCTTTTATTATATTATTGTTTTTTTAGTAACGTTCTGCTGTTTGTACAGTATGTTAAGGTTTGGTTATTTTCTTAAATCTCTGTCCCATCAACATGTTACGGTCATTACCTGCCATTTCATGAAATAAATTAATGTCCTATTATTTTTACTTTAATTATTTTAATTACTTTAACTATAGGGTATTTGTCAGAAGAGATATCTATTGGACAACTAAATTGGACACTAATTGAGTTTATTGATCTCAACATTTTTCCATAAATTTGATAAAATAACTTCAGTGGGTTTACTGATTGCATTTCGGTGATTGTGGAGCTTTCCATAACTTTGTTTACGGGGGTAATAAATCCTTCTGTGTCCATGTTAAGGTCAATGTAATTGCTGATGAATTCAAACAGAGGAAGCACGGTGGAAGAGTGAATAACCACTGTCGCCTCACGGCCTCGCGGCCCGCAATTGAATCGCAATTGTGGGCCTTTCGGTGTCGAGGTTGCATGTCCTTCCTGTGTCCGGTTGTGTTTCAACCAGGTACTCTGATTTCCTCCCACAGTCCAAAGACATACTGCACTGTAACTGGCTAAATAGAGACTCTAAATTTCCTGTGAGTATGAATGTGAGTGAATGGTGTGTGGGCACTGTGATGGATTGGTGACCTTTCCAGGGTGAACTCCTGCCTCTTGTTCACTGTCTGCTGGTGTAACTAGATTTTCCCAAGGTGGGATAAGCCTGCTACACTGGTATAGGCTCTTGCCACCCTCCCCCCTCTCATATGGTACATGATCCCAACCAGGAATATGGCATTTAAGAAAATGGAAGCATTTAAGCTAGCATTTACCATACATGTTTGTCCAAATAAACTTGCAAGCACAAGGCAGGCATAAATGCAAACTTCCTTGCAGACAAAACCACAGTTTCACTCAGGCTTGTTGTCATTGTCTTTAAGACAGATGCCAGGTAGTCTTGTACAGAAACGTCCCGGTGTGTTCTCCCTGCCCGCAGTAAGTGGGGGGGGTCTCACTGTGACTCAGCGCCGCTGCCTCGCTGCTACAACCTCAGATCAATACCACAGTGCTGAGTCCTCCGTCAGGGCACCGGCGTGTACAATGCCGTGGCCCATCGCTTTAATCACAAGCTTCCAGAGAAGCCTGGAGATGTGCTAAAGTGGTCATGTGCCTGGCCAGCATGCACTAAACACATGTTAATGGATTATAAAGCTGCACCTGCAGGGCTGAGTGCACCGTGTGCTGATGAGTCGGCGAATGAATTAACGGCTGACTGTTGCCAAAGCCCCCAACAGATGCTAACAGGAAGCGCCTCGCGCCCTGGAAATTAAGGCAGCTAAAGCCCATGAACTATATTCAGGAACTTAAGCATGCAACCAAAAAGCTATTGATTAAATCCGTTATCCTTTCTATTGACCATTTTACATCCATTAAAACTGTATTTCACTGGCTAGGCGGCTGTCAGCCAAGCCCCGGTTCTCATTTTAGTCATGTGATGGTATATTGTTCCTGATTTATTTTTTTGCCGGACTATACTGTACTTCCAAGTTTTTATACTACTTAAAGACCCTGGGCAAAGTTTTTGTTTAAAAATTATATATTTAAATAGATATATTTAAAGAAGCAGAGACAAGAAATATTATGATAGTTAAGATTTTAATATAGTTTTATTATGATTTATTATAAAAGCATCAAAGTTGTTTTACTGCCCACTGCAGAAGGGTTTGGTATGGTAAACATAATGCAATGTGGAAATTGGATAAAACAAAGCATTTAACTCTCACACACACACACACAGTCACAAGAAAGGCTGATACTATCCCATCTGTCTGATACCAACAAGGAGGCGTTTTTGTCATTGTGTTCTGAATCTGGTCCAACAATGATAACACCACTGTGCAGTAAGTATACAATAATGAACCATATCTATGATATTGCTCATACAGTTCAACTCCATGTGGACAAAGCAGACCTCATGTTTGTTCCAAAGCTCGGCAGTTGTTGTTACAGAGACTCTGTTTGTGGCCAGTGGTCATTTTTTAAATCAATTACCCCATTGATCCTACTGCCAGTAGGGAGATGAAAAAGATCTTAACAAGGCTTAAGTGTGAGACAAAATCAATTATGCAAACCCTGAATGATTCTGGAGACACCAGGCCCTCTCCCAAAACAACACCGAGGGGAGAATCCAGCACAAACCCAAGCCACTATTACTGAAACGATGTCTCCTGGGAAACGCCTCTGACTCGCCAAGTGGCTCTGAGTACAGTTTTATAGCCCAATTAAAATATGAAGTTACAAGTATAAAGTTATCTGAAGTTTTACCCATCAAAATTTTTGGAAGAATTAAAAAAATGTGGAGGCACGGACAAGGAGAAAATAACAACAATAGTTCATGCGTTAAAGTTAAGGAAATGCATTTTTTCAGGATGAAGTCTTTCAACCGATTTCTCATTAAACCGATGCCGGTCCATTTAAAATTGGTCTCGTGTTGATTTTGAACCGCCAGTCGAGCGTAAGAAAGAAACCCTGACTCATGCTGACAATTTTTAGTTTTCGAAAATGTACCCAAATGTTATGGAGATGCTTTCTGCTCCAGAGGGGAAAGATGCACATAATGGTTCAGCATTAGTCACAGTGTTATCTGCTACACTATGACAGACTTAGATAACACAAATATCTCAGCATTTATAAAGAAAACAGCTCAGCCGTGAGACCAAAATCAAATTATTCAGCTTGCATTTGCAGTGCGGTTCCGTGAACTAACATTGACTAATTTGTTTAACAAGATCAAAGAAGGTGAGAATGCATTGACAAAACATTAATACTTCTTAATGTTCACTAAGCCAGTCATTAACTGATATTTGCATGACCTTTTCCATGGTTATTAATTAGGTCCCATTAAATAATATGACATAATGTCTTAGGTAACATGAACAAATCATTTAGCACTGTTTTACTCAATCTCTTCGCCTTGTGGGGTGGATGAGTTTGCATATTTTGGGTATGCACATCAGTTGCTACTGCCCAGGGCTATGTACAAGTTGGACTGGTGAGCTTTACTGTGGATGCGCAATACAGCTCGATACAGTGTAAGGATAACTTCACTTCTAACTGAGAGGTTACAGGTTCAGATCAGTCCAGTAATGCTCTAGCTACACAAATCAATAACATAAAAAAGTAAGGTGCCCACTGCTGTGAAATAATGGAATAACAGAGGTTTGTGGTGTGGACAAAGATGTATTACAGTGGGGACTGTGGAGTAGTCAGTGGTTAGTTGGTAAAACTGTGGCATGGAAGCATTGATTTTAATTCCTGGAAAAATTAGCACGGCACCTCATACTATTAGGGGCAGTTTCACGGACACAGATTAAGCTTAGTCCTGGACTAAACCTGGAGTGTTGTATAGAGAATCTCCATTCAAAACAAAATTTAGTCCCTGCTGCCGGTTCGTGGTTTGTCCCTCCTTGGACCACTGTCAGTAGATAATCACCACTACTGACCGGGAGCACCCTACAAGCCTTGCCGTTTTGGAGTTGCGCCATTGTCATGAGATAATCAATGTTATTCTGTGAATGGTCATACTGCTTTTGCTCATCGGTGCCTCATGTGTGCAGTGTCCATATGTGTGTGTGCATGTACATACAAATTTGCTTTTTGGTGGGGTGAGGACTGTGGGAGGGATTACATTATGAGAGAGCGAGAGAGAGAGAGAGTGAGAGAGCGAGAGAGAAAACCATTTACTGAATGTATTATTTTTAATTGTAGAGTGACTGGATTTGGTTTATGGATTATTGATGTCATAAAAACAATGCATTTGTCATAGTACATTCAGGCCTATTCAGAGTGTCCAGCATCCACTTCAGCCACTGTCAGGGTCAAGGGAAAACCCACATTTCAAACAAGCAAACAACCCACAGTGTTTACAGGCTGTGTGTGTGTGCTTGTAAATGTCTGTGTGCGTGTATATGTGTGTGTGTCTATATACTGTATTCCTTGCACACTTCACTCCACACTGCTGACCTACCCTGAGGCAACAGGTATACCACTCTTTTTGTTCTCCTTTGGGTGGAGTGGTAGCTATTCATGAAACATTCTTGCTTTTATGATGATAACCATCAGCTGGACCTTAGGCAATGATTGTAGTTGCAGAGCATCTCTGGCTAGCTCCATGCCCAACAAGTTTATTGTTTCCTATGGACGACAGTCATAATGTGAGTGTGTGTCTGTGTTTGCGTAAGTGTATGTGCGTGGGCATGCATGCGTGTGTACTGGACCATTTTCAATGAAGAAACATATGTTTTCATTGAAGGTGTCTGTCCCAGCAGCTGATGGTGTTGTTTGTAATCAGAGACAAATCCAGTGCCAGTGTGTTTAGCCAAGCGCTTCTAAATCTAGACGCAGTGATTTGTCCATTTGTTGAGAATAACAAGGCCATGTTGAAATGAGCCTTCTGGGGAAATGTGAATGCAGGCCATCACCACTTCATGTGGAGACTGCTTCATTTCCCCAAGGCTTTGAATGAGGACTGAACTGAAAAGACAACAGTATCGTACACTTACTGGCTTAAGTGAAGTTACAACCTCTGTCCTGTGACCAAAGCATTCTAGGTATATAGACCAAACTATTTCCATATTTCCTTACCTTACTTCAATTCCTTGGTTCAGATGGGAACAGGTAGTGGTTGGACAAGAGGAGGTGGAGGAATTGAGATGTGAGGAAAATATTAAATGTAAGAATTTGGACGTCCTCTTTAATTACACTACAGTGGTACAGTTTGTCCCCAGCGATTGCCTAGCCTCCAACACAAATAGGCTCTAAGCCTTGTGTTTTGATGTCATGTTCACTATAAATAGCTCTTTGCAGCAATTTCACTATGTAATGTAAATTATCTTAAAAAAACTACTTACAAATCAAAATTATTGATTGCTTTTTTCAAGTACGACCTATTGTTCATGTCATCATATATTTATGTATGCTTCATCAGCTGTAGTCATTTTGCCCTACACTAACATTTCTCAGTATATCTATTCATCAACTTTTCTGTTTCCATTTTAATGATTTATTTAAAGCAAAGCATTGTGGGATTTGCAGTGATGTATGGCCCAAATCCAAAATTATTCCCACAAAAGACTGTTGTATCCTTCATGAAAGGCTGAAAGACGAATGACATTTCCTCCCTTTGTTAAAAAAATTCCCTTTTGTGGATCCAGTTAGCCCCTTCTGGGTCACAAGGAGATGAAGGACCAATGAAGTAATTTGAGTACTCAAACATTTTTAGAGTACTTGAACATGAGAACAAAGTATCTAAAAGTATGCAGAACAGTAATTCAGTTTTTTGACGGGCCAGATAATACTGTTTTGGTGAATGATCGATAACATTTGCTTGTCGTTGTGATTGTGTTTCAGCCCCATTACAAACATAGTCTTTCCCTTGGGCCATATGTGCATTAGAGGTGGGAGTAATGTCTGATGCACCCGGGATAGTCGGAATACCGACAGACACATGACTGAAACCTTGTCAGGGCTATCATTAACGTGACTGAGATAAGGAGCTCTATAAATAGAAATGATATTACAGCAAAGGCCACTCTATCTGACTGAAGTTAGGAGGGAGAAACGCAGGAAGCTCTCAAGATACCCATGAAAGATTGCTAAAGAAAGTCAGCACAGATGCTTTTAATTGCTGATTTGCCATTGCAGGAAAAGCTGTCTTTCATCCCAGTGCCCCATCAGGGGGAAATACTGAAATCAGTCAACTTATGTAAGAGTTAACTCAGAACTGTGCTATTTGATCCATCTTCAAGGTTTCCCTTGTTTTCGTTTGTTCTCGCTTGTTCTCCGTGTTCTTTCTGAAGTTCCTTCATTTGTCCAATTCCTAAAAAGCAATGAGATGATGGTCACAAAGGCACACAGGCGATGTCAGCGGAGTGACTTGAATCGAATCCGTTAAGTGCGTTGCCAGCCAGAGGCCTTCAGTGTACCTTGCGGATTCAACAAGACCTGATTTAGTCACATAGAATTACAATAAACCGGCACGAGAGCCCAACCCACCGTCCCGGGCAGTCGCTGAACCATGTGCCGTAAGCTAAAGCAGTTCCCTGTCATTAAAATGGAGATGGCAGCACTCTCTCACGATATCATTCGGAGAAACCCTGCTCTTTATTTTGTGACAGCCTCGCTCCGTTTGAGCAGATGGAAACAGACAGCCCGGGTCATCTTGTGGAGACATCACCCTGTGTTCCCCCCACACCCCACCCCGAATCTGCATTCAAATCTGTTCCCTGTCTCCTATCAGCCTTCAGAATAGGTGTCCGTTAAGGCTGTAGAGTCTGTAGATCATTTTGATATGTTTACACGATGGATGGAATACTTTCTGGTATATGGTTCAGAACAGAGAATGTTTATGCTGGTATAATTTCAGCACAGGAATGATGTCTGCATGAAAGCCGTGTTTAGAAAAGAAGAAATATTTTAGAAGGCAGGAAAATCTTTTATTGCATTATCTGAATGGGTAGAAGGATGTCCTGTGATTTTGCAAAGGAGAGGAAATTATTTATTTAACAGATGTATGTTTGCTTGCCATGTGTCCATAATGGGGAGGATATTGGTTTTTGTATTCAGAATTAATAAAATACTTTTGTTTATTTTAAAAAGACTGGCATCCTTAGAACAGAGCTATGGTGTCCATCTCTGGTTAGCCCAAGCACCAGCATGATTCATTGTTCATTATAAAACAATGCACGGGTTCAGCCAGCCTGTATTTTTAGAATAAAATATCTTAACAGCCTATAAAATTTTACACAAGGGTATATGTGACATTATTTATACACACTTATCATATGTGATTCACAATGCTTATAATTTTTAATCCAAACGGTTTATATGCCTCAGATACTATTTTAACGAGATTCTTTGAGGTGAAGCACCTGGCAGACATCTAAGGCATCTCTCACCCTAAAACTGAAACTGGAATCTTCGATGCCAATGATACAGAATGATATTCTACAGACAGTTAAAGTCTCATTTCCAGCAAGTCATAACAGGAAGTTGAAGAACACAGCACACAATGAACCGAAATGAATACCAATACCTGCCCAGCACCAGCGCCGAAGCAGAGATCAGAGAGAACAAAGATAGAAAGGGATGAGGGAAATTGCTTTTCGACTAAGGGACTGAGGTGGGCCACTCTTATGTGAGATAAAGTCCAGCACTGGAGTCGCCCAAAGACGGAGAGACTCCTTGCTTCTGCAGAAAATGGGCGAGAGATAATGCTTTTGCAGTCTTTTATTGCTAAGGCAGCGGACACGCTAAGCTAAGGTTTCCAGGCAGATTCCACTGGGAAGGCTGGGATTTATGAGGCATCGATGCTTCATGATGCTCACAGTCCGAAGACTGCTGGAAATTACAAGGGCTGCTCTGCCCTCTACTGGTAAGTGTGGGAAGTGAGTCAATAAATGGTTTTCCCAAGAAATTTCCCGAGATATACTTTTTTTGTGCGGTCAAAATGTGTTTTTTTTCACTCAGAAAACTATCTGCTAATCTTAAAAGAAAATAATAAATACCCTAGGGGAAGATTGCTTGCAGTGTGTAAAACAGATTAACAAATGCTAACAGACACAGTGACAAGCATTACAGAGGCTGAAAAATGAACAGCCTTAATGTCATTGTGCCTTTAGCCTTAGGATTTCCCTGTAGTGATGTTTAAACTGCCACCATTCCACATATTCCACTGCCCTCATATGATGACTTAGTAATTCAATGTAATTATTGAGAAGGAGCTTTCATTTACAATGACAAGCATCTGTTGATTGTTTCTACTTTACTGAACTTTAACATAATGAATTTATGTATTCATATTTAGTATATTTCTCTGCGTTTAATTTTCTATTGTAATAGTACTACAGCAGTTACTATCCCCAGTTTCAGAATACGTTTAGGGCATGGCGACCCATTGTTGTAATTTTCTCATTATTCTGGAAACCATGAGCAGCTATTTCCCATGAGCATATGCAGATGTTCTGGATGTTGTGTTTCATCACATAGGAATGAGCCTACTCTCCGAGCCTGCAGCAAATTCTCTGCCTGTCTCAAGTAGCCAGTCCTGACAACACATCTGGGTGAAAACCATTCTCTAATCTGAGATACATACAGTGCAATCCATAAACAAGCAGTTAATAAAACAATCACTATATGGTTGAGGTGCAGACTTTATATCCGTATTGGGTGAACCGTGTAGGAATTTACAGCCCTTTGTATACATATTCCCGCCAGTCATCTGTTTGTTTGCTGGAGTACAGAGCGAAAACAACAAAAATGTGTCACTGTCAAAATACTTATGGACGGCACTCTATGCAGGCATTGCATTTAGCAGGTGTCTCAAAGTAGGGGGAGACCTAGGAGATCAGAGGTCATACTACTGAAATCTTATGTTATCCTCTGAAATCCTCTTATCTGGATAGTAATCATGGTCATTTAGCATCTGATTATAGAAAATAGCCATTACAGAACAAAACTAAACTTTGGACTTAAGATAGGAAGTTTCAGTTATACGGCCCCAGATGACCAGCTCTTGCGTTCCTTTTATCTTCATCTTTTATCCTTTTACCTTGATCTTGTTCCTAAATGAATATTACTAACATGCACACACATTCCAAACTGCTTTAGCTTCAAGAAGGGAGACAGCGCAAACAGTTTTTAAGGATACTGAGCTGAGAGTTTGGTGGGCATATAGAATCTATGGTGGATCCCAGGCTAAATTACTTGTGGGTCCAGGTAACTCTATTCAGCCTGTACACAAAGATCTCATTCACAACACGCACATGACTTCCAGAGATACAGCATATTCAATTCAATATCTGTAGAGCACATTTTACAGGGATACTGTCACAGAAGCTTTGCTGTAAAACAGGAAATACAAAAATTGAGAAAGACTGACCCTGAAGCAAAAAAAGTTTGCTTGCTAGGAAAACAAAAAAACTCCTCAGTGGGAAGAAATATCACTCCACTATAAACAAGGTTGACTTCACAGGAGTGACCAGACACCTGGTCAATCACCACGGCTTGATTTGGGGTTCTTTACACAAAGCCCTGTGCAACCACTCACACTCAATCAAACACCTCTCCTGCCAATGCCCCTGGCACTGACACAGACCTCAACAGTTCCCGTCTGATTGGGGACTTCTGATTCCCCGCTTGTGGGAGATGTTGTTCGGTGGCCTCCCAGAAGGTAAAATAGTGCTGGAGGGACTTTGGGGGAATGAGACATGCCATGTTTTGCACCATAGTTATTGTGCGTATTTTGAGACAGACACACCAAATCTCAGGTCAGAAAATACAGTTAAATGTCAACAGCATTTCACATATGCTAGGTCACACGTATCAGGGCACCAACTGCAAAAGCAGATGCTGTGATTTACGGAGACCCTCTTTCCTGCATGTAAACCTGGATTCAATAGCTATTAACATCATCTTACAAATAAAGGTAAGCATTTGTACAGCATCTTTTTTGGCTTCATAAGCAGTTCTGAATGAATGAATTTTGCAGATTTTTGCAAATGCAAATGGCTTGCATTAATGAGTGGGACATGTATTGACTGAATACAGGGCTTTAATGAAAGTAATATGTGTCTCTTCTGAAACTGGGCCATCCATTCTCAGTTTCCCTTAAACAGCATGCTGACAGGCGCGGACACCCCAGAAGTAATCTGAAAGGGGCTTGAGTCAGCAATAATGTAAATGCCACAAACCCCTTTTTTTTTCCTCCATAAATCAATAAATATTTTCACTAAACAGCTGTGGATGATAAGCAACACCCGACATTATCAAATTATTGCAGAAAGTGAGCAGGGGGTGGATAAATTGATACATTTAGCAACTTTTGCAATTTTGCTGACTCAGAGAGGGGTATACTTAAAGGCCCACTGCTGACAGCAGAGAAGGATTCTGGTAAGGACCTGGAGGAGCTGTCCGAACCTCCCCTGAATTTTTTCTGTAGGATGGGTGAACCAAAGGTCAAGCTTGAATAGCCCAGTCTGTGACATCCAAGCCAGCCCCATATCATATGATGAAGCAGTCACACTTTACAATAAGGTTCATGAATTGGCATTAACTAAGGTAGTTGTTAACATGAATTAACGATCGACAAATACATCAATTAAGCATGAAATTAACATTTCATCAGTTAATTAATTTGTTTAACAACTAACTAACATATTTGTACATGTTTTTTTTACACATCATCAAACCATAGGATCAACATAATTAGTTAACCATTAACAAATACATTAGCTGACTTTCATTCCAATATGAATTGGCAACAACTAATGTAGTTGTTAATATGAATTAATGATGTACAAATACATTATCAGAGCCGTATAGATTAACTCCTCAGTAGTAGTTAGTTAACATTATATTAGTTCATGCCAATTCATAGAACCTTAATGGAAAGTGTGACTGATTAACTACCTAACTGGGTTGTAAGCTTGGGGGTTTTTCACTCCCAGAAAGAACATTATATTATTTATATTTCACCATAACTTTTTCCTTTTTTGCAATGTGCAATGATTGTGTAGGTCATTTTTGGAGATGCCAACATTACTAAAAATGAAGGAAATTTGCAGCAATGAAACATCATGTATGACCGAAGCTGTAGTTTCTCTTAAATGAAGTGAACTTCTAATGGAGGAGGATTCAGGAGTGCTGTTGAGTGAAATAATATCAGAGTCAGGCGTGAGGTATGAAACTCACCAAAATAAATGTCATTAAAGGTCCCATATTGTACACCTCTCCATGTTTTATTTTAGGTCCTGATATCTGTTTGTGTGGTTTTAGGTTCAAAAAAACAATCTCTATCCAGTTTTACATGACGATTTACATGAGCTGTACCATTTACCAGGCTGTTTTAGTAACTGTGTCTTTAAGGCTCATTAATATCAATGAACCGCTGTTCTATTTCTTTATTAGCTTCACTTTAAGCTCTATGGGAATTGGATTTTATCCAATCTCGAGACTGAAAAACGATCTACGCAACGCCATCTTGATGGCCAATCAGGGCAAGATGCGCTTTAGTGACCAAATTTACATACGGTGGCTATATAAGCGACATCGCAGGCCGTCATTATTTCTTCTCAAATTTTCAGCGCAAGGTTAGCAACCTAGCTGGAGACTTACGTTTTTCTACCACGCCGAAGTTCTTCGTCTGCGAGCAGAAACGCGCCGCTGTGGGGAAGGAGCTTTTTTTCCCGACTCAAAGGCCCTCACTAGACGACGTCGAGCTCGAAGATTCGCCATGAAGCAGTGCCAAGGGTGCAACGCAGCCGTGGAGGGTACGGACCCTCACACTTCTTGCGTTATGTGTCTCGGCGAGACCCATGCTCTCGCGGCCTTAACTAAGGTGACCTGCACCGCCTGCGCTGCACTCGGGGCGCAGGAGTTACTGCGCCGGGCAAGCATGCACCGCGAAGACGCCAGTTGGGCTGACTTCCCGGAGCCTTTTGCCATGCTCAGGAGGACAGACCGAACCTGCGCGATGGCAGGGTTCCGTCTGACACGACCCATCTGGAAGAGGCGCTCCTAACCCTCGCTAACAGCTCTGGGGACGAGGATGACGACCTCCTTCTCCACTCTAGCGATCAGGAGATGCTTCCAGATGACAATTTGGAGCCTTCCGGCTCTGTCGCTATCCCAACGGCGACGGGTGAGTTAGAGCACCACCCCTCCCTGTTGAAAGACTTTCCGGTCGTGATGAAAGCGGCGGCGACCAGAGCGGAGCTCCCCTGGCCCCCTCCTCCTGCAGCGCCTGTAAACCAGCTGGTGGCTCCAGTGTACAGGCGCGACACATCGAGGCACGGTGTGCAACCGACCCCCATCTGCCCGTCTGTACAGCACTACGTGCAGCTTACCTGGGACAAGCCTTTCTCTACGAAAGCCCCGGTAGTGTCTTTTTCGCCTTTCACGGTGGTGTCGACAAAAGCTTCAGACAGAAGGGGTTCCGCGACTCGAAGATTCCTTGGCTACTCATCTCCTCGCCCCCACAGCAAGGTGGAGCGCAAGGAAGCCTAACCTTCCCACCTGGTCTGGGCAGATATCAGCTGCCTTGTCTGAACGTTTGTTTATCTGCGGTTCCCAAGGCGCCGATGCAACAAACAATCTTGCTATCCTAGCGATAGCGCAGACAAACTTAATCGAGTCCCTTACTTCCTCCCTCGCAGATAATGTTTCTGCCGAGCTGAGGAAGAACGCGGGCGCAATCCTGCACCTCACCCAGGTGTTGGCACAGGATTTTGGACGGATTATGGGCTGGAGTGTAGCATCTTTCCGGCACTTATGGCTAGCGAACTCGGCACTCCCTGAAGCGGACAAGGTCCCCCTCCTTGATGCCCCAGTCTCTCTGGACGGTCTCTTCAGTCCAGCGGTGACCGAAGCGATAGCGAGGTTTAAACGACTGGATGAGGAGAGACCCACTCTGCAGAAGCACCTGCCTCTTGCTTCAGATGCAAGACGCCAGGATCATGGTCTAAGACTCGCCGCACTCCTGTGTCGTCATCCCGGTGCTCAACTGAGGAGCAGCCCGGTGGCCGTAGAGACGCTACTGCTATTGCTAGCGGCAAGGCTTGGACGAAGCCGTTCAACCCTGCTGCACCCAGGGCCCACCCGCCTCAATCGAAAGCCCAGAGGCGTTCCTGAATTTCAGCGGGAGTGTCATAGAGGCGATCCGGTCGAGTGGACCGGACACCCCTCCTGTATCACAGACTTTACTAGCGCCTACTCAGGAGCGATTTTCGCCCTTACAGTCACAAAGCACACTCCCCCTATTGTTACACAAACATTTCCCTTGCCCTCTGCCTCAAAGCTGGCATCAGCGCTTGGTGATTTCCCCGTCAAAAGGGGCCTTTTTCCTCGACATTCAGGCAGTATTGGAGTCCTTGCCGGCTCAGAATCGAAGACAGCCTATCCCAGATAAACACCAGGTTGCTGGCTCGAATTCGACCCCGCCCCCACTTAAGAGCTGGGCTTCTGCAAATTCAGAAGCCCGTGGTACAGTCTGCACTGCTTTCAACCAGGTCCGCGTTCAACCTTTGTGCTTGGACTCGGAAGTGCAAGCTGACGCCATGGCCCGGTACTGTAATCAGAGCGGGCTTCGCTGTCCCCCCTCCTCCTTTTGTAGGAGTAAGGGAAACGAATATGCCCCTGCATCTAAACAGTGCACTTTCCCAAGAGATAGAGACTCTCTTGGCAGAAAGAACGATCCGCCTAGTCCCCAAACACAACGAAATGCGAGGGTTTTATTCCCTTTATTTCCTCGTTCCAAAGAAAGACGGCGGTGTGAGACCAATATTGGACCTGCGAGCACTGAACCGTCATTTGGTGAAACGACGTTTCAAGATGCTAAAGCACAAGCGCGTAATGAGCTCAATCAGCCAAGGGGACTGGTTCACGCTCGTAGGTTTAAAAGACGCTTACTTCCATGTGAACATTGTACAGCGCCATTGGCAGTACCTTCGTTTCGCTTTTCTGGGAAGAGCGTACAAATTTACCAAACTCCCATTCGGTCTGTCCCTGGCACCCCGCACCTTCGAAATGGTGGCGCGGGCTGCTATCGCCTCGTTGCGACAACAGGGCATACGTGTTTTAACGTATCTGGACGACTGGCTTGTGTTAGCCCCTTCCAAGGAGTTGGCTGCGAAACAAACAGAGATGCTGATAACCTACATCGAAGGATTGGGTTTCACCATCAATCGCGACAAGAGTGTTTTCACCCCGAGCCAGTGTGTTCAGTACCTAGGGCTCCGGCTGAACTCATTGTCAATGACGGCGCGTCTCTCTCAGGAGAGAATTGCTTCCCTGAGAGACCACGCTTGCCGATTTCTCCCAGGTCGCTGCATCAGTGGAATCACGATTATGCGCCTGTTGGGTTTAATGGCAACAGCAATCGCCGTGGTTCCGTTGGGATTGCTACGCATGAGACCGGTGCAATTCTGGCTCAAGCGAATGCATTTCGATCCAATGAGAGACCGCGCAAAGCTGTTTCGTATTCGGCAGTCGGTTGTGAGAGCACTCTCGCACTGGCGAAATGGGCGAATGCTGAGTGACGGTGTGCCGATGGGTGCTATCTCCACTCATGTCCCTGTATACACAGACGCCTCCACCAAGGGGTGGGGGGCAGTCTGCAATGGAATGATGGCGAGCGGGTTGTGGAACCCTCCTCTGCCTCATATCAATGTGCTGGAGATCACAGCAGTATGGCTTGCATTACAACGTTTCGAACCCCTTCTTCGGGGCAGACACGTTCTAATCAGAAGCAACAACAAAGTATGGTTTGCGCTGACAGCAACCGGCTCGCCTCCACTGGGAGTGGACGCGCTAGCCCATCGCTGGCCCAAGGGCCTCCTTTATGCCTTCCCTCCCTTTGGTCTGATACCGCAGGTACTAGCCAAAGCAGGAGAGGAGAAGAAACCCCTGGTTTTGATCGCGCCAGATTGGCCGCACAAACAGTGGATGGCCAATGTAGCCCTGCTGCTGACCAGCGTCCCGTGGCGACTTTCCCAGCGCCGGGATCTCCTGTCACAGGGGGCGGGGACCATTTTTCATCCCCACCCAAGCAGGCTGCGCCTCACGGCTTGGCCCCTGTTACGAGCAGGCTCGTGAACATGGGATTGAGCGAAGCAGCTGTAAATACTATACAGCATGCTCGCGCTATCTCAACTACAATGGCTTATAAAGGCAGATGGGAGGCCTTCGAGACTTGGTGTCTCGAACGCTCTCAGGACCCCCTGGTGTGCCCTGTATCCGTAGTGCTCAACTTGGTGTGCCCTGTATCAAGCAGAGCCTACTTGATAAGGGGTTATCTTTGTCCACGTTAAAGGGGTATGTCTTTGCAATTTCTGCGTGACATACTGGCTTTGGTGGCTCTACGGTGGCTGCCCACCCCCTGGTAAAGCGTTTTATCCAGGGCGTCCGGCGTCTGAAACCCGTGGCCCCACCCTGTGTTCCGCAGTGGGACTTAACGGTGGTACTAAAAGCCTTGTGTAGCCCTCCTTTCGAACCGCTGGAGAGCGTTGAGTGTAGAGCTTTGTCCCTTAAGGTGGCGCTGCGTACTGCGCTAGTTTCTGCTAAGCGAGTAAGCGATTTATGCGCCTTGTCTGTGCACCCGGACTGTCTCTCCTTTTCAGGATCTGACAGAGTTGTGCTGAGACCGAACCCTGCGTTTATCCCGAAGGTTATCACCACGTCCTTCCGCTCACGGGTATTGGACCTGGTGGCTTTCAAGCCCCCTCCTCATGACGATGAGGAGGATGCTATGCTGCATAAGCTTTGCCCAGTGCGTGCTCTGTCGATATACGTACGACGTTCGCAGCCTATTGGACAAGCAGATCAGCTGTTTGTCTGTTATGGTGCTGCTGCTAGAGGAAAACCTGTTATGGCACAGAGATTTTCCCATTGGCTTACTGACGCAATCAACTGGGCGTATGAGTGTATGGGCTTGCCCCCTCTGTCGGGGGTTTGCGCCCACTCTACCCGAGGCATGGCAGCTTCTCGGGCACTTTTTAAAGGGGTCAGTGTGCAGGACATTTGTACAGCGGCGTCATGGAGTTCGCCATGCGCATTTGTATGTTTCTATCTGCTGGATGCATCGACACCGTCGGTTGCGCATGCAGTCCTGAGCTCAGCGTCCAATCGGACGTAGCTGCTGCTCAAACACATTATGTGCTACGCCTCTATGCGGTGGCTAGAAGCGTGCATGTTTATATTGACCATCTCCCGGCTTGGGTATTCGGTAGCTGGTTTACATGAACCGAGTGCTGGGGATGGTTGTGGCTCCTCGGTTTATACAGTCCCCCCTTTTTTTCATGCATGAAAAAGGGCTGGCTATTGAGGGGAGCCCCTCTTGATTGGCTATCACTGCCATCGCCTGTTGTTCTGCATCAGGGGGCTGATGTTGACGACAGGGCGTGGGCTATAGGGTTCCCATAGAGCTTAAAGTGAAGCTAATAAAGAAATAGAACTTCAGCGGTACCCATTGTTCTATGAGTTATTAGCGAGCTTTAAGCTTCACAGGCCCTGTCTCTTTCCTTCGCTGAAAATTTGTCTCGAAGAAAGAATGACGGCCTGCGATGTCGCTTATATAGCCACCGTATGTAAATTTGGTCGCTAAAGCGCATCTTGCCCTGATTGGCCATCAAGATGGCGTTGCGTAGATCGTTTTTCAGTCTCGAGATTGGATAAAATCCAATTCCCATAGAGCTTAAAACTCACTAATAACTCATAGAACAATGGGTACCGCTGTACCCGAAAGTTCTGATTGGTGGCTAGCTCCAACAAACTGAACACTGTCTGTGCCGAGCACTTTGATATGTTACGGCAACAAGATGCCCCCTGCTTAGTCAAATCAACTGTAAGTAGTTTTGGATGACGGCATCAGCTAAATAACTGTAATGTAATGGTGTGTCTGAAGGATCACCTTAGATAAAGCGATCCCCCCCAGTGTAATCAGAGGTAAGGAAAGAAAGTAAATGACCATAAATATTGAGTGAGCACGGCTTTCTTCTGCTTTAAAAGTCAATTGCAACAATTGTAATTTTCCAGCTGTTTGTCAGGAAGGGGTGATATGACTTGGATTTTCATTGACTTCACTTTGCAAGCCAACTGTAGCCTGAGGAGAATTAAAAGAAATAGCCAAAATCTATAAATAAAGCCTCTGGGTGTATTTGGCCTCAGTATGGAAATGCACACTATAAAAAGGGGAAAAAGGCTTAAAGCCAAAGGCCTTCAACAGAGTGGCAGAGCAGAGAATTTACAATTCACACACACAAGCACACACACACACTCACATGCATGCGCGCGCAAACACACACTCACCTGCATACGTGTGCACACACACATGCACAAACAGAGACATGTAGACATACACATGCACACACACACACTCTCTCTCACACACACACACACACACACTCACACACATACGTGTGTACACACACTCTCTCTCTCATACACACACACGCACAAACAGAGACATGCACACATACACACGCATACACACACACATGCTCGCACACACACACACGCACAGAGACACGCAGACATACACTCGCACGCACACACATATGCTGGAAAATAGTTTCCAGGGTCAAGCCAGTATCACTATCAAATTGTGTCTAACGATAAGAAAGGTGTGTTGCACTTGACACTCTCTGCATATTGTGTTGTTAAAATGAAATAATATCTACCTAAAATAGTTACTGTAGCTTAAGTCATACATCATAGCTTTAGCTACAGATTTAAAAGGCTTGTTTCTTAGTCAGCAGCCACTTATGTGAATTATTGAAATTGATTATTGATTTCCAGAATGCATTTGTGCTGTCGGTCCTGTTCTTCAATGTAAACAGCAAGTAAAACGTCATCCTGGAACAGAAAGATCGTTTTAGCATTGAATGGCTTGATAGCATTTAACAGACAAGCTAAATCCAAACATAGTCACGTTGTATTGAAAACAATGTTAAAATGAAAGTTTCTTTCATATGTTTTTTAAGATGTGTAATGCATACATTCATACCTATATACATCACAGAATCAGTCTAGTTAAAATATCCAAAATTCATGAAACACTTTTATTTGGGGCAAAAATGTTACATGATTGCAGGCTGTTGTCAGTGGCAAGGCTGGTATGTATTCAATCCTTGTGTTGGGTTGAGTCTGAGATAGTTCTCTGTCTCAGCTCAGTTTGGGGGACGGTTGACTGTGAAATTCAGGATGAGTGCACCATGGTAAAGCAGCTATGAAGCACCGATTGTGCATTTCACATTTTGGGTTCATAGGTGAAGTCCGCATTCCATGCACTTGCGTGGCCATTCAAGTCACACACTGCTCAATAGAGCCCTTTGTCATATTTAGGGCAGGCTCAGCTCTGCTTTGTGTGTGTGTGTGCCTGTGCGTGAGTGTGCATGCTTGTGTGTGTGTGTGGACTGCGCAGTTTGCCTCTTGATCACATACAAAGCTTTCATTAGGCAGCAGAGGCTACCCCAGAGAACAAAGCAGCATGCTAGCACAGCGGTGGGAAAACAGCTGCTACACCAGTGTGCAGAGCTTCAAAATGGCTTCTTTGACTTCTGCTGGCACAACTCTGGTCCCCATGTTGACGATTGTGAAAAACAGACTACAAAGGCAATCTAAAGCCTAGAATCAAATCTAGTTACTGAAGCAGCTCTTACACCTGTACTAAGGAAGAGATTGCACATGCCTGACATGCTTGATCAGAAACACCTGCCAACTGTCCCAAGTGTTATGGCATCCTAAAATGGGGGGACTATGTATAAATTACCGTGTATCATTTTTACACAGTGAAACCAAAATGTGTACTTTTTAATAAAAGCTGAAAAACAGTGAACACTTGTGAATTATTTGATTGCAATTATAAAATTGTGTGAGCGCAGAGCCAAATCAAGACAAAAATGTCAAGAAAACGTATTGGTTGCTTTAGCAGTATGTTTGGGAACTGCTGCAAGGCAAGGTGTTTGGTTGGATATAAGCGCAAAGATGTTTCTGGACACTTCAGAATTCATCCATTGATGGGATGGCAGCGCCCTCTGTTGGTATGATGAGCGAATGCACCAAAACAGTCTTTTGGACAGGTTCCCGCACAGAAGATGGAAGCAAATGTGAAGGATTGGGGTTGTAGACACTGTAAAAGCACGCAGACTGTCTTCCCAAGCAGAAAGAGCTCGGGTTGGACTCTGACTCTGCATAACTGTGCAGCGACTGAACCACCCACAGGGCTCATGGCAGCTCATGCTGCGTTGAAACCGAAGATAAGGAAGATATGCGTCAAAGCGACAGAAAAAAGAATGCTGCCAGCAAGAAGCACAGATGGTGTTTTACAGAAAGTGCAGCTGATTCTGCTCTGTCAGAGTGAGGTTTCCTCAGCTAGAAAATTCATCAGCCGTTAATCGAGTTTGGTGGGTGCCAAAATGAACTTTTGCAACAGGGGCGTCGACAATATTTAGGGCATGCTAAAAGCTTATTTTTTATAATATTTGGAAAGATATAAAATGTTTATTATTTCCTAAATATCTTTTGAAAGTTAGTTATAACATTTTGTGTATGTGTGTGTGCACGTGATTGAGCACGTGCTTGTGTGTGCACATATATGCACATGTTCTGTAGAGATAATAATCTCTCCATAAATGTACATGTGTTCTTCAGGAAACATCAAAGAAAAGCAAGCATACAGCAGCATTATTTAACATCTTTGTATTTATTTTCATCAGAACATAATAATCTTAGCTGTGTTGTTCATACTGTTGAAAAGATCATGACTTGTGAGTTGGTTTATAAATAATTTCATCAAAGTTGTATGTAAAAAATTAAAGATAGTTACTCAACTAAAGCATCTATCATAATACATTGTTCTTATATAATAATAATAATAATAATAATAATAATAATCATAATAATCATAATAATCTCTATATGTCTTACTTTATCGGACACACTTGTTAAGTTAAAGGACTGTATATAGTGTTTACCAACAAATACATATGCTATGACTTTCTTTTCTTTTTTTTCCGCAAGTTTACATACCATAGATGTCCAATTAACATGTGGCACTTTGACATGTCTTGAATATCAGGTCAGGACAACAAATTGAATCGACTGAGACAAAAATAACTGTCAATTTGTTTGCTTCTAAAATAGGTTACTTTGGAACATGTGTCACTAGTTAGTTAACAAGATAAACAGGCCTTTAAGATAAAGTGTAATCCTTATTATCATTGTTCTGGCATAGCACACCTCGACCGTTTCTGAAGGACGAAGAATCGGAGGACACTTTTACTGGTCACATGACACCGCTGTCCATATCATTCTGCAGAAATCCCATTCCTAGTTTTCAGCAGTTTCAAAATAAAAATGTACCTCTTTTTTAAAAAAAAACACATCAAAAAAGACAAACTTGCAGGGTGTTGTGACATATTTACAACAGAAAAGACAAGGGATACAACTGCATAGATCCACAGGATTTATAAAATAACAGTTTCCAGAATTCATACACCCACTGAAAATGCCACGGGGGATCTACTTGTGTGTTCCTTTTGGTGGGTGGTAAGAATACCATAAATAAAGATTGTATTTTTGGTTGTACTCTGCATTAAGTAGGCATTAGCTCGGTGACATTCACTGTTGCAAAACCTCACATCACGTCTGTTCTTCCATGCAGTTTCAATGCGATACATATAAATGGCCTAATGTAGTGGCTGAAATGAAAATAATTTTGGCTGAGAAAATTAGTCTGTGCACAAGATATTCAAATTTGTTTTCACAGTGACTGTACTGAAGTACAGCACATGGACTCACTCACCAGTTTGAAACTGACTAATGCCTGCTTAATGATTAAAAAATGCACACATTTTGTTTTGATTAATGTAATGGCTTTAAGTTACAACAATACATAACATTGAAACACACAGGAATGGCCAGGACTAACATGCAAATCAAGTCGGAAAAAAAGGTACCGTATGTCTGTGTGTATTTGTGTGTGCAAGAAAGGGGACTAGCATGACAGAATAGTGTGTTTATGGAATCGGAAATGACAGATTAATCTATTATCTTTCCTGGATTACTTTTAGTTTTGACATATAGAAAGAAAGCCATTATATTTCATGTGTAATAACTTGTGTGGAAAAATGTTTGAATTAAATAGTGGCTTAACAGCTTATAGATTCTCAATTAAATGTTTTAAAAATATATTGCCGTCTATTAGCAATATATTTAATGGTGAAATAACGGTGATATGCACTGTTTTGAAAACTTGTTAGTCATCTAAGTGGTAATGAGGAAATAGAGATATCGTATTTCAGTTAATCAGACCCTGGTATACAGTGTGGTCAGCGTAAATTGTATTCAGTCCATAAATAAAAGTGCAACATAAACCTTGCCTTCCATATAGTTCTCTCTCCTCTTTCACACTGGACCAAGATTGTAGTGACTTCAGGGTTTTACATAAGCCCCTTCTACCCACTTGTGTCTCAATTTCCATTTATGTGTAATCTAGACCAAGTATTTAATAGCTTTTGATGATTACTGTGGCCAGCGGATATTATTACAGGACAGAGAATATTGAGCTGTTTCAAGATACCTGTTGTATTACTGTTTTCTATGTTATATGTCACACCGAGAGGCTAGTTTGGAATCTGTTGCTTCACTTTGGTTTTCTGAGGTAAACATGATATGGCACTGTATTGTACATTGCTCAAGAGTAATGGGGAAACAGTCACTGAACGTTCTTGCCTTCCCAGCTAATACAGCGTCTTATTTTTATTTATTTATGATTGCACCTTCAAGGACTACACTCCCCATGAGTTCACAGACTTCCTGGATTTGCAAGAAGATAGTTGAAAAGCTTCCTGCTTATACATACAACCATGAAGCCAGAATTTGTGAGGTGTGTGAGTTCTATACCAACCTAGTAATGGTATAGCGTTAAACCTAATAAAGTATCCCATATCTTCCTTCACCTTCCTTCCACAGAACGTACACATATTGGGAAGGCATGGCGATGTCTATAAGCTCATGTCGTTCTTAGCGCTAGCCCTCAGGATACCCTGGACACTTCCGTTTCAGACATGCAGTTCAGTGGTTGCGATGTCATGCGCTATAGTAGACCCAAATTCATTCATCTATAAAGGATAAGCTAAACAGCCACAGCTGTGCGTAACAATGGGAAAGTTTAGAGATTATACATGCTTTTGTTGTAACTTCCGTACTGCAGTCGAACCTACAAGAGAGAAACCCATAACGTGACAGGATGATATTATCAGGCAAGCCTATTCTAAACATTCACTCTGGCACTCTGACTGTAAGCATTCCCGGCACGACCATGCATTCTAACGTCTTCATATGTTTGGCATTAATGGTTTTGAGTATTTTCTTTAAAAAAAGGTTATTTGACAGTATGTTTTTTTTTTTTTTTTTTTTACTTAATGCATTATCATTTGTTGTACACCGATAGATAAAATACAGAAATCTGAGCTGAAACAAAATGTCTGTAAATTTGTGTAACAATATCAAAATACTGTATTTTTTCAAAAATAGTTTCTTAAACTGCGCTATGCACTTATGCATACTATATCAGTCTTCAGGTTATATAAAAGTTACCTTATTCTATTAAATATTGATAATTAATAAGTAGATGGTGGGTGAGTGGAGAGTACTTTGTTGTAGTTTCACGGATTTTACTTTTTTATGTGTCCAGACTGATGTTCTTGGAGGAATCGTTGAGATGTAGAGTTTCCACTCACACAAGCCATCTGACTAACATCACTTAAATTGGAAACCTCAATTTACCTGCTTTAATGGCTTGTGTTGACTTCCAACTAGGCTGAAGCATTCCATGTGCTTACACACAGTATACTATATGTGTACTGTATGTGTTTTATTAGATTTTAGTATAGATTTTTTAGACAAAGAAGCAAAGTATATGTGTTGGCTGCAGCATGGAGATTTCCTTTCGATCTTTCACAGAATCAGTTCCAACCAAGCAAATGTAAGCTGCGAGCACAGTCAAGGATCAATTCACACATGACAAAAATATTAACACAGTATGCGGAAAGAGTACAGGTTCACCTGCTTAACATGGATGCACCTCTGGCTAATAAAATAGCATCCATGTGCTTGAAGTATTTTCTCCAACAACCCGACAAAAATATATCATACGGCCGACTTGCAGTATGTTAAAACAAGGAGTGAAGTCTGGAAATGCAGTACATTATGCACACATATGTAAGTCTCAGATCATGTTGTTTCTCTTACCCTGTCTACATTTGAAAAGCTGACAGCCGGTTCAGCTTTGATAGATGGGGACTGACAGGTGAGGCACTAAGCAGAGAACGCAGATGTGCAATAGATTTTAAATTGTGTCGGCTCTTTAATTGTGTTGGTTCTTTAATTGTTTCAGCTCTTAAGAGCCACTGTTAGCCCCGGTGGTCCTTCGGTGGCATGAATCAGAAATAGTTTCTGACCTAACAAACAAAGCTGAAGTGAGTTTTATGAAACAGGTTGTCCTCATTTCTGAAGAGTGCTCATTTTCTATGATACGTTTTTGATCATTTCCCCAACCCCAGTATCAAAGAATAGAACAGAAAAGAACAATCCTGGCTTTAAGTGGCTGTTGAAAAGTTAAAAAATCTTGATGCAGCGTGATCCGAACTGCAAGCTGGGACTTGTGCACACCACACGGTGTTTATACTGTATAGTAAGTGTGTGTGTGCTCACTTGTGTGTCTGCATGCACATGCGTGTGAGTGCATGCATGCAGGTGCGCATGCATTTGTGTGTGCATTCGTGTTTGTGTTTATGTATGGATGTGTTTTTCTGTGTTTGTGTGTGTGTGTGTGTGTGTGTGTGTGTCTGCACTGTGCTCTGATACAATCTCCACATGGAGCCACTGCAGTGTGGTACCAATGGAAGGAAACCTTGTTTAATATAAGCCCTTATGACTCCTTCCTTCACACTGAAAGCACTGCGTCAATGACCCGGAATCTTCTGCGCAAAGCCCCTCTCTGGACTTCGGCATCTGCTGGTAGTTTTCTTCTTTTCTAAAGCACGGAATGAAACGATTCGAAAGCATGCATTCTCTTTGAGGTTTACTCTTTAAGCATGCGCTTTAAACAGACCTTAAGCGTGTTTCTATGCAATGCAAATATTGTACTATATGCAAGCGAGTGTGTGATTATGGGTGTATGCATGTATGTGTGTGCCTACATGTGTGCGTGCTTGTGCGTGTGTAAACATTTAGTAAGCCCTTTTCTCAATGCAATTAAATGTACTTCAGCAAAAATAAGGACATGCTTATGTGACAATCTTCTGTTTCTTCTCTATGATCGTCACACACTTTCACTCCACACTACTGACCTACCCTGAGGGAACAGTTCTAACACTCTTTGTGTTCTTCATTCACTGTGTAACAGGTAGTGGGAAATTACTTTGCTGTTATGAGTCACACAATGTATACCTTGCTGGGTCTAAAAAATGAAAGAAAAAAGAAAAACAGCCTCGGCCATTCAAAGGTAAAATTGAGTTTAAATCATGAAATTCAATCATTGCAGTATGTGGGCCTAGTGATATGGATATACACAACAGACAAGTACAGTGGATTTGGGACAGAAAACATACATACATACAACTGTTCAGCTGCTGAATCGGGGCCCCAGACTGCTACCGAGGGGCTGAATTGACCCATCTCTGAGTCACTGCATGGCATTCTTTCTAATTGCTTCCTTGGTCAAGGCTCAGTTTTACAGCTGCATGTATCAGTGTGTACTGGCCTGGCTGGTGTAACAGGAAGTGATGTAACATGCACGCACATGCACTGTAACTTCATGAGACAGGAAGCTGACTGCAACCCACTTTAAACATGATTATATAGGCTGACCAGATTTTTGGTTTGCTATATGATTATACTTCTTTTTGTTTTTTAAGTAGAATCCATTTTGCACTGATTTGTTAACCATATGGAAAAAAAGGTTTATACACCCAGCTACATTTTTTGATAATTTGCTACATCATTTATGATAGCTAGCTTTATTATAAAAGAAAGAAAAAAGAAAAAAGGTGCCGTTATTAACCTTACACTAAGACAGTCAGCAGATTGGGGACCAACATTTGGGGACCAAGAATGTACCATAATTAATTGTGTGGTTCTTAGGAATTTATTTTTCTTAAAAATTACATACAACAAAATTAGAATTTTGCTACGAATATGGCATTTTAAATTGTCCAACACAAAAACTCTCAAAATGTAGTTTACAGCAACTAACATGGCAAAATTAAGCTCTGTTTGGGTAAACAGGTACCATATGTTCTGTATAACTGTGTGTCATAAAGTGTGATATAACTGTTCAGTGACCACCCATAATTTAACTATTAAATAATTAATTGGGATTCAGTCTACTTGAACATGGAGGTATTTTAAGCAAATATACACTCATTGAGCACTTTATTAGGTAGACCTGTACACCAGCTTGTTAATGCAAATATTTAATCAGCCAATCACGTGGCAGTAACTAAATTAATACAAGCATGCAGACATGGTCATGAAGTTCAGATGTGTTTCAGACCAAATATCAGAATGGGGGAAGAAATATGATGTAAGTGACTTTGACTGTGGAATGATTGTTGGTGCCAGACAGGGTGGTATCACAGAAACTGCTGATCTCCTGGGATTTTCACACATTATAGTCTCTTTGCAGAGAATGGTGTGAAAACAAAAAAACATCCAGTGAGCTGCAGTTCTGCGGGCAAAAACATCTTGTTAATGAGAGAGCTCAGAGGAAAAAGGCCAGACTGCTCAAAGCCGACAGGAAGGTGACATTATAACAGTGGTATGCAGAAGAGCATCTTTGAACACACAACACATCAAACCTCTAAATGGATAGGCTACAGCAGCAGAAGACTTCATAAGTCTAAAAAATACCTAATAAAGTGCTCACTCAATGTATATATTTTTGTATATAATTATATACAATGTATATAATTTTTAGTCTCCCAAAGATGATGATGTGTTTGAGAAATTGGCATGTGGTGTAGTACCCTTGGATGGAGCACTCCAACACCTGGTCAGCCTAGTAAACCAGTCACAAGTGAGGGTGTGCAGTCTGTGTGCTTTGGTGTGCGATGATACAGGTAACAGGATCCTTCATTTACCACTAGCATGTGTTTTCGTGTTTCTATGTACCTTCATTCACAAACATCAGAAAAAAAACAACGGGATGGACATGCACACAGACACACAGACAACCAGACACACACACACACGCACACACACATACATATGCACGCAAACAAAAGCTGACTCACTCACACACTTTCCTGTTCATTACCTAGCCATTTTCAAAAGCCACTCCCTTCATGACAAATCAAACCCAAGTGAGCACATACATAAAATCCTGTAGTTATCTAGTGCAAAACACAATTCAAACAGTAGAACACAACGTATAAAATGTTGTGAGAGAACTCAGCTCTGAAGTAGCCATTTGCATTCTACAAAGGCTGCGGTGTTTTCTTCTTCTTGTCACTTAGTTTGTGTGTATGTCCTTCCAGGTATTTCCAGGTATACGCACGCTCTGTTTTCCCCGTTCCCATTACCCAGAAGACCTTGCGGATGTTACCCAGAAGTCCGAGGCTGGGTGGTGCCTACGGGGGAGCCCGCGCGGGGGTGTGTGTGTGTGTGGGGGGGGGGGGGGGGTTGATTGACACGTTCCTCTGGTCACAGCAGAAGGGGGTGTTCCCCTCACTCCTCATTGGTGGAGCTCTCCTCCACCCCGGAGAATGAGCCAATGGCGAGAGCTGTGGAGTTCTGTGCTGCGGTCAGTATGAGGACCAGGACCAGGACGCAGAGCTTGAGCCTGCTGTTGCACAGTCTGGCTGCCGCGGAAGTCGTGACTGACGTCCGGTGGTGACAAGAGGGGTGAGTCCTCTTAAAAGTCCCTTTGGATTGGCTGTCCGGTTTAAAGTCCCATCGGACGTCACAGCACTCTGTCTCCGTGTTGGTCGACTGTTTTTGTAAAAGCCCTACAATGTTAAAAAAGACAATACAAAAGCATTTTTTAGTTCAGAAATAAGTTATGCACACATAGGTAGGTAATACATGCTAGGGGTAATATTCAAAAAAAGTATGCCTTGTCTAAATTTAAGCAAAGTTGTCAAAGACATGCTCATTCAATGAATATGAGGCTATAATATAATTCATGTTATAACCAGTGAAGCAACACATTACACATGTGTATTTCTTTAATTGGTTTGATTTAATGCACAGTTAGGTCCTCTAATGGCTGATGTATGCCAGTAAGGGTGATTGAGTCCAGTGCAGCAGCCATGTTGGACCGACATGATTGTCTCTGTATTAATTAGCATCAGCCCCTGGGATTATTCAGTGATCCAGAGACTAATACAGAGAGTGGTGTAGTACAATGGATAGGAAACTGGGCTTGTATCTCAAGGTTGTGGATTCCATTTTGGTGGGGCATTGCCGTTGTACACTTGAGCAGGTACTTAACCTGAATTGCTCCAGTAAAATATCCGTAAATCAAGAAACAAAACTGCATTGTTTGTTTAAAGAGCATCTGTTAAATCCTGAAATGTAAATGAGATGTTATGCTGTGAAACACAGCTGGCCACTAGATGGCGCACGGAGCCAGCGCTTCTGTAAGGTTTCTCCTGGTGTGTTGACTTTGCGAATCCTGCATTCGTTTCTCCCGTGTCCGCATGCATGCGTCGAAGCAGGGGAATCGATCTTGCCGCAATCTATGGCACATTGCCTTTACATTACAAGATTTGAGCAAACGTAGCACTTGTTACAGTTATTCATTCATACACTCCCTTTCTTCCAGGAACTTAAGCAAACACCAAACACAATGTGCAAGTGTATAAAAAAAGATGATAGTCTGTACTTATATATTATTAGTAGTTAAGAACAGGCTGCACTGCAGTAGAATGAACACCTACTCCCCTCACCCCCTTCACATTATATACAAGCACATGAGAAGACTGGCCCTACCTGTACATATAAAACTGGGACTTCCTCCGTGAATGAGGTCGTCGTTGTCCGGCAGTATAAACGGGCATCTCTGCTGGACCTCCAGGCAGTATTGCTTGCACGAGATCTTGTTGCTGCAATGCATCTGCGTCACCTGGAAGTACTGAGAGCACAGCCAAGGTTTGTACGCGACCTGCAGGAGACAAGATCGACAAGGTGAGAATTTGGATTCCGCTCACATCGATTACAGATCATCGCGCCGTCTGTCTCTGACAACCCTGCCCTCGAGCGCTTCGCCCGTTCGCAGAGATTGCCATGGTTACTGCCACCTGTGCCGCTCGAGCACGTTGCTCGCACCAAACTAATGAAAAATAAAAAAGCCAGCACAAATACAGAGCAATAAGAGATAAATGCTTATTCATCAAAACAACAAACTGCCTGATAAGCAATTCAATGTCAAAACACAATTTGGTCTTTCTTCCACTAGAGGGCACTCTATGGCCTTTGGTACTGCATTTCACGTTTCCACTGCAGCAGAGGAAATTACCAGACATGGCTGGTTCGATTGTAAACGAATGTGCTATCTTATTTTCTGTTTTTGTTAAAAAGTTGTGTCACACTTAGCCTAATGTTAAACCTCTGCATCCCTCTTCCTGGCAGTAGTGGCAATAGCCTTCATTCCGTATTGATCTTCAGTGTTGTCAAATCACTTCAGAGGTCATGAACACTAACCAAACAACGTAACTCCAGTTTCAACTTTTCCCAAACGCAGAAGCCAGACACTTCAGTCCATGAACCAGTCAGCTACTTAAAATACTCTTATTTCCACTCTTAGATTTGTGAAAATGAATTGATTTACTGTATATCCCATACATTGTCAGGGATATTATTACACTATTACAGTGGGACCTGGAAGGTTGGTGGTTGAAGCCCCGGTGTAGCCACAATAAGATCTGCGCAGCTGTTAGGCCTCTGAGCAAGACCCCACATTGCTCCAAAATGAACTTTTTGTCCCCTGCTGTAACAACTGCGACACTATATAACTGTAATGTAACAATTTGCAAGGTTTGCTGCTTAGTCAGAGATAACTTGACCCATATCTGATGAGGTGAAACAGAATTTAACCATTGATTATCCCTGCTGAAAAAAACAGCTGCTAGCTGGCATTTCAAACTGGTCATAGCTGGATTGTACACCAGGGATCAGCAAACCTTTGAGATAACAGAAAGGCCTGTTCTTGTCAAACCTGCCTTTGATCTTCCAATCCATGGTGGTGTAGAGCAGCAGATCACTCTCCTTGTTTCTAGTAGTAACCTACATAAAGCAAATGCTACATGAGCAAACCAGTGCCCAAGTCCTTGCTGTCACCTGACCATTGTTGACCTGTTGAAGATTTTACGTGGTAGGAAGATGCTGAACTGGCGCCATTTCCCCAATGTTATTTTGTCTGCACAACGGGTAGTGAGCAGGCATGCACAGTAGTGCTATTCAGTGACCAGTAATGGTAGCAACAAGTAGTAGCATTATCTAACTAACATTACTGCCTAACGTTAGCTTAGCTGCTAGCATTACTTAACGTTATACTCAGCGTGGCTTGCTTCTGATCGGCGCTAGTCTGATTAAAAGTAGATTTTCGTTGGATAATCAAAACAATCACAGGTTGTCTGCAATTGCTCTGATCAGGGAGAAAAGGGAATATGTTTTATTTTGACTTTCTAGAAATTACCTGTTTAGCTAACTCCATTGACCTCCATTCATTCTGTGAGCGACTGTTGTCTGTCTAATAAAGTACCAGTGCGGATGATTCAGACCCAGACAGTGGCCTCTCGCTCTGCCTCTTCCTCTCTGCCTGTTAGATGCTCACAATACCAACCCAATACTATTCTGTGCAACTGCCAGGTTTACACTGTGTTATGCAGTCACACAGCTTAAACCGCACAAACCTCCAACTGTGTTCTTCCTACGTGTTCATTCGAGCATCTATGGATACTGAATAGGAGGACTTTCATAAGTGCAAAACACAATTAATTAAGGGGTAACACAGCAAGCAAGTCATTTTTTTCTAAATAAGCCCCGATACGCAAGTGCAACAAGGTGCATAATGCATATTATCATTATCAAATAAAATGAAATTATATAAAATAATTAATAATACATTAACATTATCCCTCATGTAATGTTTCAGTTGATTGAATCCAGGCCTATTGCGTTAATATCCATTGGTTTAATTAATTTGACACCTTTACGTTCCATCCACATACATGCTTTGAGAAATGAGTGGGTCAGAATCCAGACGTACAGCTGCAGGCCTTGTTTTGAGAGAACATTAATGACTTGGGTGACTGGTCCATCTTTCACCCTATACAGACGCTACTTATTTACACCGCATGCCAAATTGCATTGCTTAACTTGCATAAATCATATTTGCATTTATATTTCAACGGACAAATGAGGAGGGGGGTGGGGGAGGTGGGCACTCCTCTCCTTAAGGATATTTTATGAGCAGGAATCTTGGGTCCCAGTGCTTTAACAAATAGAGTTTGGCCTGGTGAGACGCATACAGTAGATATCACGTCAGCGAATCAAACTCATCATTTGTTACAATATAATTACTTGCACACTGAATAATTTTGACAGTCTGAGACATTCGCCAAGCCAGTTTAGTGACTGATTGTGGAGTGTGTAATCATAGATCATTTCATTTTCCTCACGATCTGAAATATTTACACAGTATTAGCACTGGTTTGCAGATTTCCTTTATGATGCTGTTATTTGTTTTGGAGCATAGACACCTGGTGGATGTAGGGTGGAACCCTGAGTGTTGCATTTTTGTGTTCCAGGCAGTCAATTCAATTCAATTTTATTTGTATAGCATTTTCACAGCAGACTGTCCCTGAAAATATGAGCCCTAAGCCCCCGAATAGCATATGATATCATAACTCCCTAGTAAGAGAAAAATCCTCAAAGGGTGGTGAAAAAAACTCCCCGATGGGAAGAAATCTTTAGAGGAACCCGGCTATAGGGAGATGTCCATCCTCCACTGGCCTATAGGTAAAGATGGTGACAGATCAGGTCTATATACCGTCAATTCAGGTACATAATCTGAACAACTCCCTCAGACATGCAGCTCTGTCTATTGATAACATGTACGGTATGTACTGTACACAGGGACATTTTCAGAAATGTATTCGCTCAGAGAAAAAAGTGTAATGAGTTAGCGCCAATATTATTTGATACCTGAAATCAATACAACATTGAGACATGTGGCCAGCCATGCTTATCATTTCTGTGTATGGAGCTGAGATTTAGCCTGTGGTCTGTTCACTGTTTAATTTGTGATGTGCAATTGTATGTTTGCTATATGGGTTTCAGTTTAAGCAAGAGAGCACTCTGGAAGAGGAGAAATTACCAAAGCTGAAGGATGACATGAAGAGGCTGAGAATAGCACTTCCTTTGGGCTGAATTCTCATCAGCAGACCAAAAAATTATTAAATCAGAAATCTGCTCTGTTCATCTCGTCCCACCTACCAAATCCCATTGAGATCCATTCAAATGCAAATGTTTTTACTATCACTTGTCAGACAACCTGAAAATGACTCTGATGATGTTGATAGATCACAGCCATCAGGAAGTCATGGCATGCAATGGATATGCAACAAAATGCTAAACATGACTACTTTCATTTACACAACATTGCTGTGTCCCAAACATTATGGTGCCCTGAAATGGGGGGAACTATGAATTATAAATACTGCCATAATTTCTACAAGATGAAACTAAAATGTATAAAAATGTCCTTTATTAAAATCTGTCAATTTGCACTTTAACCACATACGGTTTTTCTTTCTAGTACAGATGCAAATAAATAAATGATGGGTCTCTGTCCCAAACATTATGGAGGGCACTGTAGATTTAGGTGTATGTATTTGTGCGAATGGGTGTGAATGTGCGTGCATGCATATGTGTGTAGGCAACATTTCACAGGGATATTACTACGCCATCACTGTGGCATTTAATTTGGCACACGGTGACATTAATCCAAAAGCCATTTGCTCCTGCACAGTGCAATAGCATCTTGGCTCCAGACACAGGACAAAGATAATTCCTCCAGATCTATACAGATTGGCCCTCTGTTTTCGAAGCAAATTGTGCTGAAAACACAAGCCATCAATTTGTGAATGTCACGCCTTTTTTTCTTCTTTAACCCGATTCTAATCTGCACTGCCATCAATATTTTAATCTCCATTAAACAAAGTTGTTTTTTCTTGTCATATTGGGCAAATTAATCTGGCATGGTGGAAAGCATTTATGTATTTATAGGCCTGAGGACTGCTTGGACCAGATAGACAAGACAACAATACCACAAAGGGATGGGGAACACATGAGAAATGTACTGAATATTTACTGTCTACGTGCAAGACATCTATCACAGATGCTCGTTAAGACAAAACGGTGACTGGTTCCACATGTCACTTCCTGTTAGCGTATTATCTAGGCTTCATCGGCACATGAATAGTAGTCGAGAGGTTACCATGGCAGTTAGGACTGTTGTGCTCGTCACTGGCCTGGCCTTCGCTCCTGTCAGTATGGAACAAGGGCAAACCGGCTTAGTGTCACAGCCATGATCACTGCCTGATACTGTGGAAATGACGCTGATGCCGTAGAAATGCCAACATGTATATCAGTGTACATCTTCTGTGCACACAAACTTAACTGTCCTTGATTTTGTTGGCTTATGCGTTTACATCGTGTATGAAATGAAAGCAGTGGCAATTCGCTTCACAGTTTAGGTGTGCCGCCCATGTCCGGTTTCCTGCAATAAAGTGCCCCCGGAGAGGCCTGGAACCAATCGCTATCTGTCCTGAACTCTGACATAAAATGAAATTCAGGTCCATATTTTTGATAACATAAACACATAAACACAGCAATTTGGCACAGTTTTAACTGCCAAAAAATAGAAAATTGCAAAGTTCCTATTTCTAGACATTGTACAAATTGACAATTCGTTTAGGAACAACAACGAGTTTAAGATGTTGCCCTGGCTTCAAAATTCCCCAGATCTCAATCCCAGCAAGCATCTCTGGAAAGTGCTGGAACAACAAGTCAGACCCACTGTAGAATGTTTTGGCTCATTGGTGTATAACATAATGAAAGGACCAGCGGGGCCGGATCTGGGAGGTCCCCCAAACACAATCGCTGGTATCTCTGTTATTGTTAGTGCAAACCTCTGCCACCGCCAACAATCCCAATGATGAAGAACCTCAGAACAATCCCGCTTCACCCCCCATCCACGTCAATAATCTCCACAACAAACAACAGCAGAACGCAAGCTCCCCCGCCCCCATCAACAATCTCTGAAATGAACAACAGCAGAACGCTGTGGCATGTGGCATTTGCAGCCTACTGAATATCTGACTAATCTAACTCTTCAGACTGAGAGTCAGATTCACACTTCTGGCACATATAAATTACCTGGCCTTGGGTACAAGGATCAGTTTGATAGTCAGACTCAGCTAGTCTTGTATAGTCCAGAGCCCAGGAAGTCAACCTCAGAACACAAAGTCACACAAAATGGCTATAAAAGTTTTGAAGTAGTGCCTCTTGTTTTAGAGAAATTAACAGGGTGGCAACTAACCTGTAGGAGGGAGGCAAAGTGTGACTCTGCCATTTGTGAGGTGGGGGTTCTGGTGTGTGTCAAAAGGGACAAAGGACAATGCTGTTTGTAGTACCTTTTGACGAGTTCCAGACCAGTGACGCCAAGAAGATAAGGGATAGATATATGGTGGGTGGATGAGCGGTTCCCGGGCAATTAGGCCATGAGGGCCATTAAAACTCCCGGGAAAAGAATGTGCCTAATATCTTATGACCCCACACCTGGTCACTTCCAGGGGGAAAGACTCCGGGCAGTACCACAGTGCCCTCTTTGGGCACTGCTGTCATTACCCCAGGGACTACTCTCTTGGATGAAAACCTCAAAACTGTTGTTGAGATGGTCAATAGACCCGGTACAATATTGTAAACATTGCCCATGTGATCCTGGTTGTATTGCATTATGCCCATTGTTGTAATAACAGGAATTACATGTAAAATGGATACACAGGAGGGAGGTTTCATGATAACTGCACCATAACAAAACATTAGGATAATCTGTTTGGTATGGATGTGATCCAGTAAAATCAAGGAATCAGATGAGATACATTTCATACCAAATGGATTTTAATAAACCATAGTTTCAATAACTCAAGGGAAAACCTACACGTCCTCTCTTGGTAATCATCTAATTTTCCCTACGCAACAACCCCCAACGGTGGGGGTCTAAATTCCAGATTTGACAACCCCACCAGGCTAATTTATGGCACTGCCGCCTGGATCAAACACATGATTTGGCATAAAAGCCAGGGAGACAAGCCTATCAGGGAAGATCGCATTCGACTTCCCACACTGTGCATACTTTGTATATGTGTGTAGCGAAAGCAGGCTGGGTAAGACAATTTCACTCTGTTCTTTTTATCTTCAATTTGTCTTTTCGTAATTGACTGTGTGATTCTACGCTAACTGCCTACCCGTCTGCAAATAAATTATTTTGTTTGTAACTTGCGTGATCTCCATGACTCTAATTCATCTTGTACCTTTTCAGCCTAAATTACAACTGAATATTGAGGGGGACAATGGGGACCAAGGACTGACCGATCGGCAGTCCCTTGGTACAGGTGATAGTTCTAAGCTGTGAGGCCAGCAAGTTTCTGCCAACGTAAAGGGTCGGCTATGCACGGCTCTTGTGGTTTGACGTGAAGGGAACCCCTGGGCGTTACGGCGCTGGTTCCTGTCAAATTATCTCTAAGGAGCCCAGTTAATGCTATGCCGACCTGGGCTCGCAACTATCATGACTGTGTTGCATGTATTGTGTTGACTGGACCCTCAGCCTCTGAGTTCTACACCGAACTGAGATATTCAGCAATAATGTTAATCGCGAGAACATATATTGAGTAATGGTGGCGCAGGTACGAGTCGAGTGTAATCACTCCCGAGATTCGCGTAAATTTCAAACCCAAATTTCTAAATTATATATCTTAAATGGAGTCAGATAAACGAGTGGAACGAGAGTAACCACTAAGCTTTCAAATACGGCCCCGTTTACAAACGGAGAATATTAGGAATTTTACTGATCTGTTTCAGGCCAGTTGTAAGCGGGATATGGGGCAGGTCAATCCATATCCGACCCGTGGCAACAGACCCAGTATATTCCTAAACATAAATGTGCTCTGTTCGTGTGCGGAGGATGATAATTAAAATCTTTCATTCACTTCCAAACAGCCAGGAAAGAACACGTCGTCCCTTCACCTCCAGCTATTCCCTCATAGGTCTAGCTGTGCAGGTTCTACAAACCCATGTGACAACTTACCCCGCACTCCCCTACTGTATATTGTTGAAAGGTAATGTCATGCTTGCACCTTAATTTTACCCCACCTGTAGATTCTCTTTGTTTTTATTTCTATTAAATGCTGTTTCGACAATAAATGCAAACAAACAAACGGTAAATATATAAATACATAAATACATTTTATTTTGCAAATGTCAGTAAGGCTGACAGCTGGCCACAGCAGTTTGCAGCTGTAATGGACATGATGGCTTGGATGAGCTGTACTTTGTCCTACTTACTGCTCTCCTCTCTGGAGGGGTGGGGGCAGAGAGATCACTCTCTGCCATCTTGCAATGATAAATTACTACACCGTTAGAGAGAGAGAGAGAGAGAGAGAGAGAGAGAGAGGGGGAGAGAGAAAGAGAGAGAGGGGGAGAGAGAGAGAGCAGATGAAAAAAGAAAGGGTGATATAGAGCAGACAGAACAGAAAGCAGAAGAGAAAGACAAAACCATTAAAAAGGCTAGAGTGTGCAGTGGTGTGCATGTGTACATGTGTGTGAAAGAGAGAAAGAGGGAGAGAGAGAGAGAGAGAGAGAGAGAGAGAGAGAGAGAGAGAACCGTGAGCCATCAGCACATTTGAATGCACACCTCTGGATTTCAGCAGTCAGGTTATGAAGGCTGTTGTATGAACCCCAGGAGATTGCATCAAAGTGAGACACGAATGCTGCCATAACTTCGCTAAAATGACACCTTGGTACAAATGCTGAAAAACTGAATTTCAGTAGATGTACACTGGATACATTAACTTTTCTTCAGGTTTTTCCATTTTGTTGCAACAGAAATGTTAGGAGCCTAATTGCATAAATGGTAGTCTCGGTGTCAACAAGGTTAGCATCTGTTCAAAGTTAGCAAGTTTACAAGCATATAATATAGGAAATGGTTGTTGTTTATATTCACTTGCAATTACCGAAAGGAGAAAACCTGCCATTGCAGATTATTTCACAGACAATCTAAATCAAATCAGTTTGTTTTTCTTTCACTTTTATTAATTTTGCTCTTGTTGACTTGTCACTTCCTTTAATGTATTACTTCCTGTTTCTGACGTGTTCTTCTTGTTCACTTAGTGGATTGCCCAATGTCATGAAATTAATGCATTAATGAAATGAAGCAAATACATCTTTAACAAATAGCTTTTCAGCTGCCCACAGAGCCAAGCAGATAATGTGTGTGTGTCTCTCCAGCTGTCTCAATCGCTCCTTGTTCAGAAAAAACCCCCCAAAAACTCAAAAGCAAGACTCACTCAGTCAAAGCGAGTATTGACATTGAATTTTCCCTGCCTCCACACTGTAGTATTATCTCCAGCCCTCTGTTCACGAGCTAGGGCCACATGCCAGAGGATCTGCGGTCCTTGGATGGATTAAGGACAAAGGCGAAGGGTAATGTATTGTCTAACCAGGTGACTTGTTCAACAAACATACAAGCGATACAACTCAAGATTTTCTAAGCTTTTTTCAAGGAACAGTGGAATCCTTAGCAGGCCACCCCAGCGACCTGCCGAGAGGTGAGCGATGAAATGTTGTCTGAAATAAAAAAGACGTCTGCTGGAAAGCGAGGTGATGATATGGGTCAAAGCCCATACAGCTCACTTAAAACACACTTTTTGTCTGAAATGCTGACCAAGCAAACAAAGTCAATCTTCAATCTAAGAAGCTAAAAATCCCTGTCTGCCAGAGGGTTTGCTGAGCAGCCAAACATTTGTGATACTCTTTTTATTAATGAAGAGCATATGACTCGGGAAGAGTCAGAAGGTGGAGGCTGTCGCTTGTCCTTTGGTGCTGTCGAGTAAACGAGCCACTGAATTCCCCGCATGCCTTTTCAATATCGATTGCAGAGCCCTCTGGGATGCTGCGGGAGTTCATCCCTATGAGCAGGCCAAGGTCAAGGGTTATGCGGCCGTTTAAAAAATGCTCACGCAACGATAAATTCAATAAACTGCAGCAATCGAGAGAGCATGAATAGAAGAGCAGGAGGACTGCACACTGAGGGTTGTTAGGAAGATGGAAAACAGATTAGTGTGAATCGCGGTAGGCATGTGCAGCTACAGAAACACATGTAGAAATAAGCTGAGCCCAAGAAAAAGTAATGTGAAATTAATAGGCCCTGTATTTGAATTTATTCACGTATAAATGTATGGTTTTGCATTTACATTTCAAAAATGTAGCTTCCCAAAAAAAAAAATCTTTAAAAAAGGTTTTATGAAAAAAGAAAAAGAAAAAGAAAACTGTCATTAAGTCAGGTATCCAAGCTAGCTAGTTCTGCAATGCGCTTTCAATAATTCTGTATTCTAGTTAGATAATTTACTTAACGGGCAGTAGTAACAACTAGCTTGCTACTGTAAGGTGCACATTTGTTAAATACCCCAAATTGCAGACCAATGAATCAATTAAAATGGGTCTGCAGAAAGAGCCCACGGTGCTAAGGCTCAGGATAGTGTTGTAGCAGTCACGCATTTTCTGGTGCTGGCTGGTAGTTCCTTTGGTAAGGTATTTCCATTTTTTGCTTATTTCGGGATTTTTTCCTCGATTTCAAATTCGGTTTGCAGCAGAGCAAACTTCCACCGGGTTGATTGGAGGGTGATTTGATTCACCTGCAGCTCAGGGTGTGAGAACTGGCTCTTAATTGGTAATTGAGAGCAGCCTGGTTAATTGACCTCTTGGCCAGTCAGGGCGTGACAACGCCCTTTCTTTTGGGCTTAAAAGAGGTGGAAACCTATATGTCCGGTTGATTCTCTGATCCCTTTTTGCAGTTAGACCTCACGGCAGAAAAACCATAAGAGCTGAAAACACACAATTCGGGCAGCTATTTGCATCACTTTTTAGCCTGCGTCAAGGCAGAGGGCATATAATTGCCAAACCCCTTTGCTACCTCCAATGATGCAGGTTGTAGTTTTGTTTGAGTCAATTTAGTGTTTAAGTACTAGAAACCCCATTTTATTATTTTTCTGGGACTCAAAGGGAGGGATCTCTTCATTATTCAAGAGGCATTTGTTTATCATTCTCCTGGATGTGTTAATTATACTTTATATTCTTCCTGCTTTCCTGCATTTTATGTGGTTAGGAAATGGTTCTCAGGCTTCTTCCTGATCAGCTAAGGTTTGCCATTCAGTACTGCCACAGCATGTCAGGTGACCGCTTCATGCATTTTGCGGTTTAGGAACCCCTTCACACCAACTTCTGTCAGTTAACTACTGTTGGCTCCTCCCTCTAACTCCCTCTAACCCAGGGGTGCACAACTCTGGTCCTCATGGGCTGGTCTGCGTACTGGTTTTTGTTCCAACCAATTGCCTTGTTTTTAATTTGCTGACAGCTCTATAAATTACCCTGGTTCAAGCCTGTACTTGAGCAGAGTAAAATCATTAGCATACACTTGCAGTCTGCAGCTCTAGTCAGTATTCATACACGTCAGATAAGATATGATTGAGCCAATTAATGAAGACCAGACCAAGTTGGCCAAACCAAAACCAGACAAATTCTGCAACTGATCGGCCCTTGTTGTGCCCCCCTGATCTAACCGGTCAGAACAGTGATGAGAGCCAGGGCAATGTACATATGCATGCACACACACTTTCTCATAGACACACACTCATTATACATACCCAGAATGAAAGGGTTAATCATCAGTTGCTGAGTAATTTTCATACATCAAGACAAATTGTTAAAGTGCACTTCTGTAAAAGTGATAATGCAGAAATATCACACACGGAAAAAAGGAATCCTACAGAATCCTAATCCCATTCATCCTCATGACCTCCTGTTAGATAATGCTAGACAAAGACCTGTTCTGCAGCCAAGATTTGAAATGATTTAAAAGGTCAGAGATGCTTGGTACACTTATAAATGCTTAGCAAAACATTAGTGACTGCATACATATTGTGTAGGAACTATATAACACTTAAGACTTATTTTGCTTACTGCAGTCAAGGTCCAAATGTGAAAGGTGCTAGTGAATTACTCAGTGTTGCCAATTTCATGACACCAGACATTAGCGCAACTGCGGCACAGTTCTAAAAGAGGCTGGTTTGATGAGAATACATTAAGCCTGGGTGTTTGGTTTCATGCGGTCCAGTCAGATCACCCCCTTATCTTTATAAACTGTTAGTGACACAGCCACCTGCTAATTTTGTCATGGCCGAAGAGCATTATGAGAGACATCTCTATGAACCAGTACTCGTCATGGCAAAAGAAAACGAAAGATATTTTACATTAAATTACTGGCATTTGGCAGACGCTCTTATCCAGAGCGACGTACCACAAAGTGCATACCCATAACCATATTCCATGTATATGCCACTGCTAAAAACAATAATAAATGGTTCCTGTGAATAATTCCGTAGGGCTTGGCTAGCTAATCGGCTAGATAGTTTGGGATTGGCTAGACGCAGGAAGCAGCCATGCGCACTGCTCCCGCTACTGCTTTGGCATGGCAACAAGTTATGAACCAGATTATACCTTAGTTTGTTTGCTGTAATTTTTTTCAATGGCACTATTTCAAATAAACGTAAAAAGGTTACAACTTCCACAAAACTACCTGGCATGAGTAAAACATATTAAACTGTTAAACTTGCCGCCAGGCACATTTACACTTGCATTGAAAATGGGGCTCTTTCTCTTGCTAAATATTGTGCTCACTCTCACATTCCTGGGTTGCTTCTTAATGCTATGAATTTATAAGCATCTATTAATGTTGGACTGAAGTCAACAATGCATAAATTGGTAAAAAAATTTGATGAAGCATAGTTAGTTATTGATTCGTTATTATACAGTAATAACAATGTCATTACCAAGTCTGAAATACAAATGAAATTATAGTAAAAATCAATACAAATGTAGAATTTAAGACTGAGTTGTTTGACTGTCTTTTAAACTTATTTTATGGCAGACCAAGGATACACACAAACACAATGTGTGCTTGTAAATAAATAAAAAAACACAAGTGTATTTGCTAGAATATTATTAGTGTTAATACCCAAGAACGCTGCTTGACTTTATTTGAAACAGATTTCAAGATTTGTATTTGTTTTCCAGAGTGATCCAATGATTAGTACAACCCTACATCAACTGGATAATTTCCAAGCAAGGTTTTATAGTACTTCTGAGAGACGGCAATCCTGGGTTTAACCAAGCAAGAGGCATTTTTTCCTCCAAGGCTGGTTTAACTTAAAGGTCACATTTAGAAATCTAAATCAATTTATTCTAAAAGATTTTGACTGAACTGTGTAGAGTAGAATATCTGCAGTAATATTTGAGTGCACATATCTTACATCAGAAAATGTCAGAAGTATGTGGTGTGACTCACACAGGGGGCATGAGCGGACAGGTACAAAAGGACTTCTGAAGTGTGAGACCCACCATCGGCAACAATTCATTTAGTTCTCTCAATGACTGCATGCTGTTCTCGAGCATTGTGTTACCGGATCAATGCTTCTGTGAGTGCATCCAGGGAGGAGAATGAGAGGATGGACAGAACAGCAGTCTCACTCTCTCTCTCTTTCCTCTTCCCCTCTCCCTCTCTTCTCTTCCCCTCTCCCTCTCCCTTCTTCTGCTCTTCCCCTCTCCCTCTCTCCTCTACCTCTCTAAAACAAACCAAACCTCAATGATGTTGAACGCACCCAATCAACATATTACAATCTTAGATATCCTACTGAAACCTGGCAGAATTCAAGTTTAAGTATTTATGTATTTATTCTTTTATTTTGACATAATACAAGTGTCTTAAGTGATGAAAACAAGTTGTAGATGAATGTCCCATGTACTGTAGGCTTCAGCCATCACTGTAAATAAGATTATAATTTTTATTGACCTACCAGGTAAACTAAATTGTTAAATAAGAACCATTAAAAGCATAGTAAATTATATAGTTGTGAAAGACCGACAGGGGACACAAATTAATTGCTGGGTCTAAAGGACAATATCACTTTCACCAAATGCTGTCAGCTGGCTAATCTCTGTGTTTACAGCGAGCCACAGCGCATGGAAGAAGTCGCCCACCGCATCACACAGAACATCTGAAAGTCAAACACAGTGCAGATAACCACTGCATCACCACACACAAATCTTCGTCTCCTGCCCCGGTAACAAGCAATAACCTTTTTATCAAACCGCACATCACAATATCGCATCTCCGGAAATGTTCAGTTTTTCACCTCCATCATGAGCTAATAAGAAAATAGAACTGTGACTAATGTTTGTTTTTGTTGAATTAAATGAGTAATGCTTATTTTGTTAGCCACGCGCTATAAACAGTTGCTGGAGTTTCCAACAGAGAGGGTTAGCGGGGCACAGTATATGCTGCGCAGGAGTGAGTGTGTCTCTAGCGCTGAGGGGTAGAGCGCTGGTGCAGGAGCGCTAGCCTTCTCTCACTGCAGTCTCCACTGCAGCACGCCGATGACAAATGGTCCCAGCGCACACGCCGCACCGCTGTTTGGCGCAAGGTTGCCTAGCGTGCGTGCCTCAGTTACACTAAAACCACTTCACTCATCCCTTTCACTTCAGCAGGATATTGGCCCACCGTAAACCAGAGCGGATGCTAATTAGCCACGGGTAAGCAAAGTTTTCAGGAGGAGGCTCCGCTCACGGCGACCTTGGCTACCCCCCTTCTCATTTTGTTTGTGTTTTTGTGGTTGCTGTGTAGCTATACTGCATGCCATCAGCACATAGCTGCCATCACAGTGCTGTGGCTATTACAGCCACACAGGGACTGTTCTTGAAACATACAGTCCCTGTGTTACACAATCCATACTCTACACGCATTACTCTGAAAAGTATAGAAATTGCACGGCATAATTTACATGGTCCTCGAGGTCTGCTCATTTTCCACCTTTCCTTCCGCTGAGAGACGGGGATGAAGACAGTCTGGCCAATCGGTAGCGCAAATTACCCGGGAGAAAAGAAAACCAGGGCTGGATTTTGATTTGAGGGCACTGGTTGATTTTCTCTGATTTACACACTTCTCCAAGGTGACAAAGTTTCAATGATTTTTTTCTTTGTTATATTTCTGTGAGCAAAAACAGAACCCAGGTAATTCACATGAGATGTAACTTCCATCAGGCCTCTAACAGATATCAAGTGTAGTTCCCACCTGCGAATTACACTGAGCTCGCAGTAAGAATTCACAACATAGCAGTGTTCAGGCTTAATAAAACATTAACTGTACATTTTTACATGAATGATTCAGATCTAATTACAGTGCTTCCAAAGATCATTAGAGAAGATCAGCCAAAGAATAATTATCTGAAAGAGGCTGCTATGCCGCATTATTATGTAGTGCAGTGAATGAGCAATTGGTATGTGCACGTAGGGCTGGTCTTTACTCTGTAACAAATGTTGACTGAATCTGGGCATTAAATCATGGGCACTATAAAAGAAAAAAAAATCAGAACATCAGAATACCTTGTAATGTGCAACTATATCCTTAAATTTGAATAACAAAAAAAAAAAAAAAAAAAGATAGGCTCTGGTCCTTATCTTTGTTGTACGGGTAGCAATTGAAATTGTACTTCCCTCTAGGGTCTTTCAGTGCACTTATCCCTGGTTATGGGTATGCACTTTGTTGTACGTCGCTCTGGATAAGAGCGTCTGCCAAATGCCAATAATGTAACGTAATGTAATGGAATCGCTATAAAGTATTTTTCCACTTGCTTCCATCTGCTAAATCAAGGAATTCCTACTGAACTGACTGAACTCTGCCTGTAATTAAACCCCATTATTTGGATCACTTCAAAACCAAGCGCTAATGAAGTGCTAATCATACCTGTATGAGCTGTACATCTTTGCAATTATGTGCATTCAACATTTGATGCAAAGCAAAGATTAGCAGTGCAAGTAAAAGAACGTGTTAATCAATTCACATGCACTGACTTGTATGACCTGGTGGATTATAGGACTTTAAGATTGAATGCCCCAAAAATATATTTCTGAATACACCATGAAACCTGAAGCATTTCATATTTCACTATACTCATATGAAAAACTGCACAATAAGAGATTCCAGGGTGCCCTCACCTACTGAGAGGGATCTATTCACAGTGCGCCCTGGTCAATTCACCTATTGAGTAGCGTGATGTTTTCACCCACATTATGCTTTGGTCAAAACACTAGCTAGGAATGGTGTGGCCTATTCACCTACAGTAGTTTTTCTCTATTCCTACTACAGTACATCGTGGTCTATTCACCCCCAGTACAGCATTGTCTATTCACCTATTGGACACTGATCTGTTTACTTGCACAGTAGCAGTGATAAAAGGCAGCATTGGTGTTCTGAGCCTTGAAGTTAATTGTAGCTTCATTCATCTCTAAACCGATAAAGATTAAGACATCAAGGTAAATTCCAGAATTCCATTCAAAGCTTGTTTTTGATGAAATTACAATAGTGTAATTATGTTCTGTATTATGTAGTGTATTATTAAGGGGGGGGGGGGGGTGCAGCAATCCATTTCCTGGTCTCAGTAAAATTACAAAGCATGCTATCTCTAAAAAAAGAAGGAATCTTTGCATTTCAAATGCACTTAGACTCACACTTATGGCATTTTAATAGATGTTTAGACAGATAGTCAGAAGGCATCAAATTGTGCTCTGAAAGGTGGCTCATCTGAAAGGCACTGAGGTATGGATTAAGAGCCTGCTTAATTAATTAAGAGCTAATTAAAAAGAGATTTCACAGCACATTTGAGCCAAGGGTTCCAATATGGCCGGTCCTATCTGCCGCATTGCTGTGAGATATTTCAGCACATTATTTCAGTGATCTGTAATGCTGAGAACATGCTCAACAATAACATAATCACTGTTCACTAATACACCATTATAGTTACAAAGCAACGTACAGCTATTACCCCTTAAAATGGGTCAGCGGAAATTCAACAATTGGCATAATAACATCAAATGGCCATGTTTAGATAAAATAAGTCATAAATAGCTTCGGCAAAACTCCTTCCATACCAAACAAATGGGGGTCAGACAGACAAGTGAATACAAAAGTAAAAATATGCACATATTCAACCTGCAAGTGATTCTGAAATAGAACAGAACTCAGAGGACTGTCAGAAAATAAGAGATGGGAACCAAAGACAGGGAGGCAGAGAGGCCAGAGGAGGAATTCAGAATTCAGGCACTGTGGGAACCAGGGGTACCTTAAACAAACTCTGAACTTGACCTCTTTCACAGTGTCTTCACCATGAAGCCTAGCTCCTGGTGCTGAAAAGCTGAATGCTTTAGGAGACATTTTAGAGAAATGGTGAAATGCAGGGCAAAGAAATGTACAGAAGTACGCTGCCATGGACATAAACCCACTGCGTTTAGTGCCCCTGGGTAAATTATCATGCTGAGCGAACACAAAATTACACAGAAAGGGGCAGCGGTGCTTCTCAGAGGCATTAGTATTAAGAAGGCAATGCTTTAAGTGCAACAAGAGAACAAGGAGAGCACTCAATCTTAACTTGTACGTCCTTTATCCTTGTCTTACACAGCATAGGAAGTGATTTTCCACTAAAATTATGAATGATACTGGTCCTGGATCAAGATCTCCCTGGTGGTTAGGCTGTATATCCTCACTTAGTATATCTGGTGAAATGTATTTGGGGGGGATTTGTGTCCTTATCTTTGTGGGACTGCCTGGGAAGTGCCACACTCTTCATACTGTATAGGATTAGGGTATACGGCATATCTGCTGTACTAATATATTGCCTTAATTTCATGCCTGACTTAATTTTAAGCCAGGTTTAAAGGAGGCCACATTCTGTATATCTATACAGCAATGATAAGGTCAATGACTCACTTCTTACATTACATGCCATTTTGGCTGATGCTTTTATCCAAAGCCATTTACAGTTGATTAGACTAAGCAGGTGACAATCCTCCCCTGGAGCAATGTGGGGTTAAGAGCCTTGCTCAAGGGCCCAACTGCTGTGCGGATCTTATTGTGGCTACACCAGGGATTGAACCACCAAATTTGCGGGTCCCAGCCATGTACCTTATCCACTACGCTACAGGCCTCCCCTGTAGCATTATGTCCTCTCACTTCTTCCAAACATTAACTCATGTACCTAGGTCTCCTGAAGACCAACAGCCAAAGGGCTTCAGAAACCTTTTGTCGATTAAATCTTAAATGTTCAGATCTCTTTCCACCACAACACCTGTTCACAGTAACCAGTTGCAGGGCACAGGTAAAAGAAATGTGTATGCATCAAGCTATTTCAGAATAGGACATCTGTGAAATTAAAGCCGTTTTTCTAAACCCTCGAAGTTATGGAAAAGCAATGAGTCCCAAGTTTAATTACTGGATTAATAACTCCTTACACTGAAGGGTATTAATAATGAAATTCCTCCAGTGCTTTATCCACATCATATCCAGATCCATTTTCACCTGAAGTACTTTGGCTAATGTGTCTCTGTATTGGGGTGTCGGAAGCCGCATTTCGTTTTTGTGACAAGAGCATTGTTATTTCTGTCTCGTTACTCTCCTGTTTTCATTCAGGCTGTCGTGGCTTTATTCCTGATAATTACAGTAAATGAGTTGTTCTTCCTGTGATTGTGGAGTAAGGAGCAGGTCTGCCTGCCAACAACCTTGCCGTGTCTCTTTCAGGAGCCTTCTATTACTTCACCGTGTTGCACAAGCGTAATCAAATAAGCATTTAAAAGTACTGCAAATATAATGAGCAACGCATTTGCTAGGAAGATGCCCTTGCCCAGGGTGAACCATATAGTGTTCTCTGTGGCAGGTGGATATTCATTTGAAGGGTATTTGTTAAATTAAACTCAAGGGGACGGCGAAAGTGCCCCATCCCGGAGTTGAACTGGTCACATTCCAGATAAAGCCAAGCTCCTGACCTTACCATTGCTCTACACAGGCACCATACAGATATAGATATAGTAAACCCTCACACTGGCAGCTCCCTCTGCCTGTCCTCTCATGATCCAAGTGATCTGCATGCTGCACCACATGCGACAGTGTTTAACAGATGCATCCATTTACAAGTCCTCTCACCTAACGATCCCAGGCAAACGGGCCTGTAGGTCGCTCCTCAAAACTGCTTGGTTTGGCACAAATCTGGGCTAGAGATATTCAAGATGGTGTGATGAAAGAATATATTCATAAATAAATACAGCCTTTGCTGCAATCTTTGCTGCAATCCCTCCAGTGTATTTGTTCCTGTACAGCTGCAGTATGTCTGGCCCAGGACATAGACTGCACATTACCCATGGAGAGACTAAACCCTTTTCCCAACCATCACATCACAACTAAGTACCATACTACGCTACGTGTTCTTGATTAATGCTAACTATTTATGTCCTTATAGAAGGGATTTATTGTTCCTGTTCTCAGAATCCACTCTACTGCAGAGGCACCAGAAGAGATGGCGGATTTGACGATGACGGCTACATGTGTGCTATGCCTACACTCCTCTGGCAGCACACATGGAATGACAGACAGCTATGAATAATACAGGCAATTATGGTCATATCATCTGCCATACTGTAATCACTGAGCCAAATTCTCAGGATGCTGAAATCAGAACCGAAACGCACCTTCTTCCTATTCGTCACCAGTTGGGACAAAGCCAAAAAAAGAGATGTGAACCTGTTTGAACCAATCTGTGCAGGTCCCAGTGAACTCTGAGCACCTTGTTGTCTACTCCATGGGGATACAATGGGGTACAGTCGGGCCGGGTGCATCCTAAATCCAGAAGTATCCTTGTGATTCATGCCTGGCTAGTGGCTTTTGCCTCTACCCCACCCATTGCTGAGAACTGGACGACCCTGCATCCCCTTGCAGAGTTCACACACTCAACGGTCTGGCAACACATCTGCAGGGACTGACCACTCGCTCTACCTGTAACTGGGGTCTCTTCAGAAGACTTCCCATGCTGGGAACTGGAGGGACTTACGAGGCTGCAAAACCTCTTCAAGTTGAAGACAGCCTTCTTTTAATAACCCCAGAGCAGGCGCCCTGAAGTAAGACAGCAGTGACACCCTTTCTCTGATCACCTTTTCTTATTTCCACCTTTTCTTATTTCCAGCTCTTGGTGAAGGCTGGAACCTGTGTACACTCCCACTCAGTGGGAGTCAAAGCTAAATCAATTAGGAACGTACAAATAATTTTTACTGTAAAATAAAATTTCCATACAAATCATGCTGGCCTCCGAGCTCAAACTTGCACTGGTGGATTAAAAAAAAGTGATTACTTTAATTTACCTGGAGTCATCATTTATGATTGATAATTTATTTATAGTAAAGATTAATTTCTAGAAATTAATGAAACTGGGGAAAACATCCATTTCCGCTTTCCTGACTTGTGTAGATGCTTTGAATCACTCTAGACGATTCATGGAAGGCCTTGACTTGACCATTCAACCTTAAGCTTCAGCCACTGTTGTGCTGGGTGCTGAGAGATGCTTATCATAGTACAAAATAGTTCCTCTGTGACGGGTGCGTGGGGGGTTTGGACCCAAAATGCATGACTCAGAAACAATGGTGTAGTTAAGTCCCGTCAGGGCTTTATTCGGGGAAATCCAGAGAGCGTAGTCAAAAAACAAGTGTGGCGCCCCTGCTCCTGCATGTTGCGCCACGTGGGTAGAGAACCCCAGAAGGGCCCGCACAACGCAACCCTGCAACCGTTATGCATTGGGAGAGGTATGCGAAGGGGTCTATTTTCCTAGGGAAGTGATGGGGAGATCAGCACCATGGAGAGAGAACCCTCTACCTGCAGGTCCAGGACCCCGGACAGTGCACGTAAGTGAACACGGTGGAAAACTACTGACTCAGCTGCAGCTCTTTTCCCTAATGAGCAGGGGAAGATATTTAAGGCGCGGTCGAGGCTGCAAACGGGGTCGGTCGGCGCCTATGCTGAGGAAGGAAGAGCAGAGGAAAGAGCCTCTACCATACTGACCTGGAGGATTAAACCTAAAAGGAGGCCCCACCATTACCAACGGACACGTGAGGATAATTGAGCCCCCTTACCTAACCCTATCTCTGTGTGCTTCCCCCAGCCCTGACGCGGCCCCGGAGTGAAGAAGGAAGGAGGCCCTGAAGAATACCCCGGTCTGGGAAGAACCTAATTTAGTTTTGCCTCAACGGCCCTTTTATTTTCTCCCGTTTTACTACCCTTGCCCTGAGGGGGGGCGCTATCAGCAATACCCCAACGAAAAAAAAAAAGAAAACAGAAAAAATAAAAAGTCTAATTTTTTCTGGATTACTGACTCCTGTGTCTTGGATTTCAGCTGGGCCCACCCACGGCCTCAGGATTTACCCCCAGGCACCACACAAGCAATGTTTGTACATATAATATCCAGCCAAAAAAACCCAAAGCGTAGTACCGAGGGAGAAGGCAGTCTCATAACCGGTACACATGCAAGAAGTCCGGTAGCCGGGAAAGCTGTACAGAAGTACAGGCGGGCGGTAGGCAGGCTCAGGATCTGACGGCGCAAGATTCAAGACTGAAGCCTGCTTCGCGGGGCAAAAGCACAAAAACAGCAGGCAAAGTCGTGGTACAGGCAGGCAATGGTGAACAAAACAGAAGTCAATAATCTTTGGTCGGTAAACAGGCTTGGATCGTAACGGGTAGACAATGGCTTGACAAAAGACGCTAAAGAGATGCACTGACGAACAGTAGGCAAGATTTGCAGAAAGACATGAAAAAGTGTATGCTAATCAATGACCAGTATAACGTAACACGAAACATAAATAGTGACATAACAAGTTTGCAAAACTTTGACAATAAACTATATAACATGACATGGCAAGACTAACAATTAAATCGTAACAACAACTAAACATGAAACATAACATGACATGAAACATAAAGACGTGGTGAGACTAGACTAACATAATACGTGACATAACCAAGACAATAACTAAATGTAAAACATGACATGACAAACATGAAACGTGACATCCTCAGGCATCTTAAATTCAGCATATCCTATTATTCCTGTGTATTTCCAACAAGAGCAAATGCAATGGGAGAGTGTAAATGAGAAGACCCCTTTTGAATAGGGCTAAAAGCATTGACCTGAAATTCAAAATCTCAGAATTATCCAAGCACCTAAAGAAGCACAGTAACCTCAAAAGCTGTCAACTGTTTTCCATAACCTCCCAACTTCTGCATGGCCCAACACATTGCAATACAGAGCTGAACGCCTTTTTGAATATCTGTTGTAAAACCTATTTGAAAGAAGGGATCCCAGAACTCTGTCACAAGAAATCATTCATCTCATTGCATTACTCTCATTACATTCAGAGTATGTTAGAGGGCCATTTACCTGGATCTGTCGATGCAAAAAGTTCCTGCAGACAGAATATTTGAAAGATTTACTTAATCAATTATACCCAATGGGGCACACAAGTCCTTCAAATGAAAGAAGAGTGTCCTCTCAACCCTGTAAGTTCATTCCTTAATCTCTGGCTCAGGGTTATGTATTTGCCCACAGGTATAAAGTTAATTTAATTGACGCTGGCTGTTCACTTTTGTTTTCTTGGAAACTGCCTGTTTGTTGGCAGCATTAGTCTGTCATGTATCAACAGAGAAGGGACAGGCTCTGACAAATCTGACAAGGTTTAATGAAGATGTGTGATTATCCATATATACACTGGCCAAATGGGCAAAACCAGGTTTCTTTTTTGAAGCTCATTTCCTGGTCATGTTCAGAGATGGTGCTCACTAGTGGCAATGTGGTTTTTTTTCCCCTCAAGAAAATGTAATCTCAATCCGTGTTTTTAAAATTTGTTTACAAAATGTTGTCTCCCCACGTACTAATGTTCTTTAAGTTAGTGTTATTAGGACAATACAGTGATATGTAATGGACAAACAGGGACAGACACTGATAAACTTTCAGGAGGGGTAGGAGGTTATAAGATTATTATAACAGCTAGCATGATGGAGACCCCCATAGACAGTTGCATTTGTTGGGCTCTATGTATTTCGAACCCCCCCATATTCAGACAACTCACTCATGCACTTAGTGGAGAAGCCGCTCAGGCTCAAAATTTTTCAACCTGGTGACGCCCGTAAACTTGACTTCCATGGTTTCAAAGCACTTTTCACAAGCTCAACAATCTCCTGAAGGACTCTAGCCTACATGTTGTACTCAGGAGATAAACAATGGGAGTCCTGCAGAGGGGAGCAAGAACACAACATCATTCATCCACATGCTAAGCAGGGAGTGGGGAAGTCAACCACTCTCCAGGCAGCGTCTCTGTACCATTTTAAACCATAATCAAATACACTTTTAAAGTGTATATTCCCCTCTGGCTGTTATCCTTTGGTGATATCACTCCTTCCACTACAGTTGTAAAAGAAAAAAGAAACGCAAAAGGCACTCTGAAATTATATTGTTTCCCAGGACACCATGAAGCAGGAAGTGTGAGAAATGGGTGTGCCTAAATAGAATTATAACTAATCAGGACTTTTATGCAACAATAAAGCCAAGCCATGTCCATACCTCAACACTGAAGGTAATTCACTGAAATTTCCAGAACTAGAAATGAGGTATTGTATGTCTGACGGTTCATCTGAGTCCCGGCACAAGCTTCAGATGTCTCCCACTCGGGCCATTTCACATGGGAGGTGAAAAACATTGCAGTTGCAAAATTGCATTGCAAAATTGAGTTGCCCAGATATCTACCATTCACCTTAATTTCTAAATTGGGCTTGGTGTTTGGGAAGGAAGCAGGGTGATCCGAGGACTACTGGTTAAGTAGTCACATACACAAGGACGGCAATATGAATCAGTCCAGGAGTTAAGTGTGCTTCTTTTCCACCGTAGGTGGTGCTTCCTAAAAGCGTTTTAAGGTGGGCTACCTTCACACCTAGAACAATAACTTTTATGATAACTATAATGATATAGGCAATCAGTTTGTCTCTATTGAACAGGTTGCAAGCAGGTTGAAAGTCACATTTTGAAATGTGTATCTCAAGCATGGAGATTTTGATTCAACACACCCAGTCAGTTCATGTTTTTGTAATTTGGTTGTAAAATATTAAGTGCTTTCAGTCAGGGAGCTCCCCCTTTCCCAAAGGTAACATTATAAAGGTGCCATTTGATATTTTCCCAAAGTGAAAAAAGTAGGGCACAAAGTATTTTTTGGAAATTCAGAGAATGAGTTAAAGGTACATATTTGGTGCCATTTCACTATTCAAGGCAAACATATTCTGCTATTTCTCTTGGGCTAAATGGACAGCTTTACCCAGACAGTTAATGGACCCGGAGGACCCTGTATGTAAAGCAATGAGAACTTACACTACTGGCAATTACAGTGAGAAACCACACTGAAATATAGTATGATTAAAATATGGGACAAATCAAGTCCCATATTTCAAGTCAATGACTTCTTTTCTCTGAATAAGTCATTGAACATGAAAAGGTGGGGAAAATACAAGGCTGTCTGCGCTCTCCACTGTTGCCTTTTATGAGGTTCCTGCAGGGGTACACACATTAGAGGGAGAAGTGCAGCTTCTGACCTGGAAATAAATGCACCGAACACTGAACTACAATGTGGCGCAGAGTCTGCTACACGTCGCAAAGCCCCGCCATTGTCTACGATGTTAAACCCATTGTTAAGTTAAAATGGAACAATCTATGGTAGCTGTCCTCTGTGGCACTGTACCATTGTGTTCTGTTGCATAGCATTAATATAGAGCAGGCGCATGGATAATACTATTCTCCATGGTTTGGTGATATGTGGAGGAGGGCACTGCTTTTTGTGCTGGGGGAGCAGCCTGTCTGTGAAGCAGCTGCGTGCTGTTTTTTGGGAACCAACGAAAAGAGGCCGCAGCTGTGCACTGTCTGAACAATCTGAATATTTCCAGCCTCTGGGGAACCATCCTGTGCACACTTTTTGAATGGGCCACTCATTGTGTACGGATGACCTACTCCTTAAAACCAAAAGCTATGGTTTGTAAATGCTTAATAAATGCTCAACAAGCACGTGCACACATGATACATTGTCAGAGGTCTGCCAAACATTGATAAACAGTCAATTTTCTACTGAGGTGTAGTGGCCAACTATAAATGGTAAATGGTTCATGTAAACATGTCATAAAACCAGGCAATAATTTATATGGGACTTATTTAAAATATTCTAAATAAACTGAGAAGAAAGTGTAAGTTTGTAAATTCTGGAATATTCTGTTGGTTTGATCTTTTGTCATGCAGCGATATCCCTTGGTTATTGCGCAGACAAAATCACAGAACATATTGTGCTACTTTGAGTTGGAAGCAACATCCTGTATCATTGATATTTTGCACAAGACAAGAATATGCACCCTTGCTTTTTCAATACAGAAACAAAACAGGACTGCATAAATGTAATTAACTTGTCAGAACACCACATATTTATGATTAAATATTATATATCGCAATAAATAAATGCTCATTGAAGCCAGAACTGAACTGAAGTAAAAGTGAATGGGCAGCAAAAACTGTAAATCGTAGAGCTACAAAACTTGGCAGGTAGGTTCCATTATTCCACTACTACACAGGTTATCAGGAAAGTGCCACTATGTGTCTCGTAGGCGTCAGTAATACAGCCATTTATGTTTCAGCCCATAACTCCTGAACAGTTTTTCCTAGAATGAAAATTGTTTCCCAGATTCCTATGCTTATGCAAAACAAGAATGTATATTCCTGATTTAATTTGCGTCTGCCAAATCATTCCACAATTTAGAATTTTATTCAAAACATTTTAGCTTTTTATACAAATGCCAACTAATCCTCACCAAATATGACACATATGTGTATATGCTGGGAGTAACATCAATAAGTTATCACTTTTTTTGATGCTGCAAACGTTGCTTTGGGCGTGGGCGTTTTTACGAAAACAGCTGAAACTCATCATTACTTAACCTCAAGAAACTACGTCGGCAACCATTTCAAAATCATGTGTTTTGCTTCTTACATCACATTACATTAATGGCATTTGGCAGACGCTCTTATCCAGAGTGACATACAGTTGATTAGACTAAGCAAGAAACAATCCTCCCCTGGAGCAATGCAGGGTTAAGGACCTTGCTCAAGGGCCCAATGGCTGTGTGAATCTTATTGCGGCTACACCAGGGATCAAACCGCTAACTTTGCGTGTCCCAGTCATGCACCTTAACCACTACGCTACAATGTCAGGAGTAACCCCAATAAAAGTTATCAATCTGATCAGTATGATCCCTGTGTGCTGTATTCACCATGCCAATCTATCTAATACCCAAGATACACACCGTAAGTAGGGCCCCACCTCCCTTCGAAAGGGCCCAGCACTTCTTAGTTTATAACAATGGTCCCCATGGAACATGACTGCAGCCTGATTTATTCGGTCATCTGAGGTGCTGTTCTGAAAGCTGAAAAGGGTATATGATGAATGAGAGAAGATGACTGGAGAAAGTATTAAAAATACGTTTATGATGTAATAAGCAATCAGGGGATGGGGAGGGTCCTTTGCATTGCCCTTAGTGCTGATGAGAGTGAGTGGCCAGAAACACATTTATTGAAGGCACGGAGTGCTTAATTCTGGCGTGTTTGTCCCATGTTTTAATAAATTGTGGATGTTTGCTTTATTCCCGTTTTCTGGGCTGGAGCTGGATGGGGCTAACAAAGAGAATCAAATACACAAAGAATGGCTTCTGAGTAAGACCATTCACAACACAAAAAAGGGTATTTTCAGTGACCTCTTTTTATATCCGTGAGAATCTAAATACATTCTCAAAATAGTTTATTATTATTCAGTATGCTTCTAAATGAGGAGCCAGCCTGCTTTTGAATAAAAAAAAGCATGTGAAATTATGGAATGCGTTTGGCTTCTTGATGGGGGTTGGGTATTTGACAAAATGTCAATCAATGGATATTAGTATGACAAAATGGTGTTATTGTGAATATTGTACTATTGTACTTGAACTATCGAGAATGCTCATTTTTGGTGATTGTCCTAAACTATGAAAGGGGATTTGTCCAGTGTTGTGACTTGGCTTCATTGTGTTTCTAAGTGTACCAGCCACAGCTATAATAAACTGTATGCAGTCAAAAATGGAACATATTTTCAGTCCCTTTTTCATCCCTTTCAGAAGAGACCAGGATTATGCCTGTAGTCAAAAGAATGGTAACAATTTTATTTTGGGTATGTCTCTTTTTAGCTTGTGTCAAGAACAGGGGCGACACTTAATGATTTGTCCATCATGTTAACAACTACATTAGTTAATGGCAATTCATGTACCTTACTGTGTCACAGACGAAAGAAAAATCTTCTGGCTCTGTGTATTCATTGGTTTCACTGAAGATGCGCTCACAGAGCACAGGTTTGTGAGATGAAACGCTTACAGGAACATGCACACAACTCTTTGCCTATACAGCAAACACAAGTGGAATGTTGTTATGTCCCCTAGTGTTGTTTTTACGCCTTGTTCACAATCCCATGTTCCAGACATTTGCATTTAAATTGAAAAGCAGAACATTTCAATTACTTCCTGATTCCCTTTTAGAATCTCTCTCTCCTCTCTCAATCCTGCTCTCTCTCTCTTTCTATCCTGCTTTCTCTCTCCCCCTCTTTCTATCCTGCTCTCTCTCCCCCCTCGTTTTCCCCGGGCAGAGCGGACCAGGAAGAAGACCAAGAGCAGGTTAGTGCACATGCAAAACTGAGTTTGAGTAATGATTCCATCATGCAATATCAATTAAGTTATAATTATTTCTGAAATGGAGGCAATTCTTTTTTGCAAAGAATTAAACAGTCTTACATTATTAAAGCTTCTCTCAAAATAAAGAACACAGACTATTGGGGGAGGGTAGCCTTAGAATGCTTTTACCTAGAGAGTAGTATTGGATTTCTGCCATAAATCCGGCTCTGGATGTCAAGACTTGTCCAGCCTTGTTGCACTGTGATGGGTGGTAACCTTGGCCACACAGAAGACTTGAATCCTTAGTTCAGTTTAGCTTGTGTTCATGTAGTCAACCAACATCCCCCACCCCCAATCTCTCATCGCTCTTGTCCACCACAGGAGACTGGCAATACCTCACTCTGGGCCCCAGGCTTTTTAATTAGTAGGAGAGGGCCTCACAGGGGAACCTCAGGGTCACCTCTCCGATCTGGACTTGAGTGTTCCTACACACTGCAGAGAATGAAATTGTTCCATTCTCTGGAATGCTTGCGCATACAGCGGAATTTTGGTGAAGGGGAAGAGAGACACTCAGTAAGCACTTTGTTGTTATTAGACTTATTTTTTTAGACTTCTGCTGCTGGTACCTATCCACTGTGAGGTTTGACATGTCGTGTGTTGAGAGATACTGTTCTGCACACCACTGTTGTAATGTGTGGTTATTTGCATTACTGTCAGCTTTGGCTATTCTCCTCTGACCTGGGATCTCATTACCAAGGCATTTATTCCTGCAGAACTGCTGCTCGCTGGATTTTTTTTTCTTTTTCACACCATTCTCTGCAAAATCTAGGGACCGTTGTGCATGAAAATCACAGGAGATCAGCAGTTTCTGAGATACTCAAACCACCCTGTCTGACACCAACAATCATTCCACGGTCAAAGTAAAATTTTTTCCCCATTTTGATGGTTGATGTGAACATTAACTGAAGCTCCTGACCCGTATCTGCATGATTTTATGCATGTTGCAACACGAATGGATTGGATGATTCGATAATTGCATGAAAGAGAACCACAGTTGAAAATATTCTTTGAGTGAGAATGAGAGAATTGGGATGTAGAACAGAGCTTTTGAGAACCAGCCCAGCCATGTTAATAATGAGTTCCCTCCAAAACTGTTCACTGTTCAGCCATTTACTGGTTCGCTTACAGGCCCTAGTTGAACAACAGTGCATGAGAATCAATGTGCTTGGGTCAGGGATTTTACATTTCTCTTGTTCTCAGGCTTGTCCCTGTGTGTTCATTTTCATCTGATCGATAGACCAGGGCGTCATATAAAGTTCACCCTGCCTTCATGGGAATTTGGTCATTCCTCAGTCAAACGCAGGGATGTAATAACAGGGGGAAGGCAACTGATCGTGATGGACTGATTGTGTTTAGTAGATAAAATCTATTACCATCATCATCAGCAAAATCTCTTATTCCAATGTTCATTTGCACACATTGAAACAAATTTCTGAATTGTATTGCATGAGAAACACCCAGAGACTGAACTTGTGGTAATTGCATTTAACCCTTTTCTTTCCATCTAAACTTTAGTTTCCTACTTTTATCATGTATCTTCCACTGTTCCACGTCACCTGGAATAAGGACATCCGTCAAATAAGTAAATAACATTTCAAAGTAAATAAATAAAATACGATCTTTAATGTGCAGGCTTTGCTACCGATTTATTATTTATGAATGTAGGAAGCAGAGAGCCAGCCTCGGTGGTTGGGATCAATGCAGAATCACTAAAGAGCCAGACCCAGCAGGGAGCCGGGTCATTACTGCATAACGCTTGTTTTGAGGAAGCCGGAGTAATGAGTTGCAGACGGGGGCGACGGGTCGATAATGTGTACAGTTTCACCCTACACTCCCATGGGTCCCTCCTCTTGATTGCTCCTCCGAGTAGGTCTGGGGGTCGTTTATGACCGCGGCGCTCTGGGTTTGACACAGGGCGACAGTCGGCCTTGTCGCAGCCCTCTGTGGGACCGGCCCTGCGGTTTCAGGTGCTGGGCTTCGGTTAAGAGAGCCATTGTTCGATCCCCCGGTGGAGTTCTGCGGTCATGCTCTTGACTGAGTTGTTTCGCCCCGAATTACTCTGTGCAACTGAGCCCAACTGTAGCCACAGATGTTTCGCTGCATTTCACCTGGATACAGTGTGTTATTGTACGTTATTCTGTATTTTTTTATTTCTTTTTTTCAATTCTCAAATAGAAACCAACTCGTAACTAACGTTTGTGAAAAATATTTCTTTATATTTATTTTGCACAGATAATATTACATAAGGCTTTCATGATCCTGAAATAAGGATTCATTCATTCATTCAAAGGATTCATTCATTCAGACACAGATTCATAACATGAAAGAAACTATGTAGCATTGTTCAATTAATGCTAATGTTTCGCAATACAATTGCAGTTGTCATCTTTGCTTCACTGTGCTTAATTTATCCCTCCATCCATGAACGCCTACATGATGAAGCTGACTTCCTCCTTAAAAACGCCTTCTCTGCCCTCTGTATCACCTCTCTCCATCGATCCCATTATTCCGTCTCTCTTCTCCTTTACCCCATCACCTCCTTCACACCAGCTTGTACCGCTAAATAAGTCAAAGTCAAAGTATGTCAAAGTATTTCTGTGACTTGCATTTTACACTGCTGTGGCCTTGTACCAGTGTAATTATGCCTTAAAGTGCTCTAAGTATTGTGTAATTGCTCCTTGTTACAAAAATCTCTACACTTAGTGTAATTACACATGACAATTCATATAAAGGAGACCACTGTCAAATACATACACAATTCAAAATACATTAACTGTTCAGATGCTGGTAACATTTTTAAAGACTTGTGCAGATACCAAATACTAACTAAACGCATGAAAATGTTAGTCTGAATATTTATGAAATAAGATATTTCAATTCCAAGGTCTCTGCGTCTCTAGGACTATTACTGCTGTCTAAAGAATTGAAGTATTTCAAACAAATTTGACACAGGTCTGGTCAATTAGCATGCACAGCTTGTCATGTCAATCATCTGTGCTAAATATGCATGATAAGGACAGGATAATAACAGGCTTTTCACTATTTGCTAATATTTTGTTGTTCTTTTTCAGAGATTTAACCTTCAGTTTGGCAGCAATCAGACATGATTTCATTACTGAACTGCGAACGCTCTCTTCCACCAAAGCACACAGTATAAGGGTTATTTACGGTTAGTACAGAGCTTGTCAATACCAACTGTGAGAAAGTAATGTACTTTCATTTCTTACTGATGGGATTTTTTGAAACTTCAATGAAACGAAAGATTAAAATTTGTAGCCATATATGCCTCTAGCAATGATAAGGACACTGAAGGGTTTGAAAGTTAATATTTGTGTATAGTTTTCTACCATTGGTTACATCTAAAATAAGAAAATGATACGCATAGTTTAACAACTGCATGCATACACAATATTTAAAAATATGGGACCTCTATCTACCTCTTTTTTCTGATAATTAATCCGCTAAAATTTGAAAAACTCAACAACCTTTTTCCAAATATAATGCCGCAGTTACTCTCGAACACCAACAGAACTCAAAAATTTTACTTTTAATCAAACTATTTCTTATATTGCGGGAACTTGCCAACTGTGTCCGCACAAGCCGAAGTGGTCAGAAAGTTATCGGAATACAGGAAGAAGCACTCGGCATAATACATACATGTACTCCTATACAAATAATGCTTTCGGCTACATTAAGGTTGACAGTTATCAAAAACTGCCAAAAAATCTCGGAAAGGACAAAAAATTTTGAAAATCATGGAAATCACAGAATCTGTGACACTTTCTCCCTGTAAGAAACCTTGCTGCCCACCATACCTGTTTGTTGTCTTTCATTCGTGTTACATTCTATTTCTCTCCCTCTCTTTACTATAGGCTCCCGTGGGGGTTCACTAGGAGCCATGGTGAATCATTCGCTGAAGTCTTCCCCACACCGCAGACTCATCCAAACCTTTTTTTATCATCAGTCTACAATCTATTGCATTGAATTGCTCAACATCCTCTTTTGCATTCAGTTGATGGTGTGGTCCTTAGCCAGTGAACTTGCCACTTTCCAATAAGAGTCCCGCCCTCTGGATACCCATCATCTCCAGCTCCACTTCACACTGTTCCTCTCCCTCCAAGTGTCCACAAGTCATTTTCCTTCCAGCAACTGGCTCCTTGCACTTTCATTTTTACCCAGGAGAGGATCCAGTTAATAACCGGAACATTCTGTAATCCAGAAGCTTGTTGTGTCACGTTGCTGTTTCCTGGTATTTCGGTGTAAAATCCTATTTTTCTTCCCTTCCCCAGATCCCCGTGGAAGCTGTCCCCCACAAACAGGGCTTAGTTTGCAGCGTATTAGGCCCACATGCTGTCATGTTCATACAGACCCACTACCGAGCTGCTTAATTACCAGCCACCTGGATTTCTGAACACTAGGCAGTTCTGGCAACTCGGATACTGTACACACCACTAGTCCATGTTCTACCACAGCTTGGTTTTGGCTTTTCATCCAACACACACACTGTATGTACAGAGGCACCTCACGCCAGTGAGACAGGACAGTCTGGCCACTCTGAATGGACATTTTCACTGCATCATCCCAGACTTCCAGTATACCTACTTTTTGAGATGAAATTTGTCATGGTATTTCAATAGTTTGAACAAGCCATGAGCTTTGTTACTACAGCATTGTACAGTAGTGCATACAGCATTATGCAGTTGTATTATTGTATTGTGTGTGTGTGTGTGTGTGTGTGTGTGTGTGTGTTTGTGCAGGGTGCGATGTTGGGGGAATACTTGAGTGTTTTGTTTGTAGTTGTATTCTTTTGGCAACAAAAACCGCTGATCTCCCCGAAAAAAGTGTAATCCAAAGCAATAGAAAAAGCACATGTAGCCTGAGGTCCAGTGACTCTAAAGCACAACAAATGTTATTCTTCCACACATCATCAGCCAGGTCATATTACAGGAACATGCAAAGAGTGTAGGTGACTGTACTCAGACCGTATAAATCCATTAGATCATTCTGCACCAGAGGCAAGCATAACCTGTGTTTCAGCAATTATGCAAAGTTACTTGGTCTTAGCCAATTTGTATTTGCCTCACTCACCTTGGCAAGGTGAAATATCTTTCTGTGCATTATGATCCATTAACAGACTGGGCTTATGGATACCTTTTGTAACTTCTCATTTTCATGAAAAATTGGGTTACAGCCTGAAGAAACTTATATAATTTCACAACGGAGACACAATTCATCTGGCCCAGAGCAACTGGCTTTTCTGTCATTTTGAATGGTTTGAACACCAAATGGCCCACTGTGTGAATTCCAAAATGTAAGTGGACAACTCATGCCTATAAATACCACAAGGTGTTTGACATTAAAATAAGGCTTCGTTTCGTTTCAGATCTCAGCTATAGTGAAAGGGGAAAAATACAGGTTCTCAGTGTCCCTGACAGCTCAACTCCTGCACAGGAACCACTACGTAGAGTAAGAAGTGAATAGACGTGCTCAAGTTAAGTTTGAGAGGGGAAAGGCACTGCATAAAAAATCAAGGCATATCACACCCGGCAACATCACATTCAAAAACGATAAATGAGAACCAACCGTGCAGAGCTAATTTCCTCTCAGAACATGTGATATTGCACGCAATTTACTGGAAACTTCCCACTGATCCAATCTGCATCAGATGCATCATTCTGACTTGCTGCTGCTATGTTGATAGACAGCCACACATTATAATGACTGGGGAATAAACAATACCCTATCACCTGCAATGAAAAGGAGGCTAGAGCAGGCTGAGATGCACATTTTGGCAGGTGTTGTCTTGGTGTTCGAAAAGATCACGTTAAATATTGGTAAACAGTCCCTCAGTTATCAGCTGGTTTGCACTGATGAAATCAGCAATACACTGTTGATTAAATTTCAGCCCTTCTCACACAGACCCTGTTCGTACCTTAAGCCCTAGGTTTTTAAGAAGAAACATCTCAACATAAAACAACCTTGCTAGAATACCATCGGCTGGCTGAGTGACAGAGAAGATTGGCCAACAGGCATGAAATATTTACAGGTTTTCATCATTTAAAAGCCTCATCAGTCTTGAGAGTGCTACATTTACTGCAACCGCTGTGGGCATAAGAAGCACACCGAGAGGATGAACGGAACGGTCTGTGCTGTAAGCACAAATGAACGGATGCCTGAACTGAGACTAACCCGCCGTCGACGGTCAATAATTACCGGCCCCAAAACACCCGCGCTACAGCCTGCTGCCCCGTACAGCGGCGTAAAAAAAATGTAAACACCCGTAACAGCTGCTCTGACGTTTCTAATGGAGCGAGCCTCTCCTCGGACCGCGCTCGAACGGGCGTAATGGCAGACCCGTGTTTTACAGAGAGCCCGGGCATATCCGCTGCTCTCCAACACAAACAGAGCGAGAGGGATAATGAGAAATTCTGCGGCTCTACGCGGGGAGGGTAGGAGGCCGGCTCCCTCGCGCGGAATGCACAATCGAGCGCGTACCGAGGCGGGAATGTCAATGGGCCAGGCTGGAGCTGCCCGGAATGCATAAGAGGGCCGGTAAGTAACGGGAGGGAAGGCTCGGCCGCAACCTTGAGGCGCAGGTGGACAGTGACACGCAGGTCAACGGCACCCTTCTCAGATGGTGGGGGGTCATCTGAGTGTGATCACGTGCACTCACACGTTCGTTGTAGCACTTGCAAATGGGTACACGTGCACGCCTATGAATGCATTCTTGAGCACATATATTCACTACACATGCACTATATAGTACATGCAGACCATGTCCCTCTCTTTCTCACGCACATACACATACACACAAGCACACTCAGTGAGCACTTTATTAGGCATTAATTGGACTAATTTTTTAGACTTGTCTCTTCTGCTGCTGTAGCGTACCCACTTAGAGGTTTGACATGTTGTGTGTTCAGAGATGCTCTTCTGCATACCACTGTTATAATGTGTAGTTATAGTCAGCTTTGACCAGCCTGGCCCTTCTCTGACCTCTCTCATAAACAACGTGGTTCAATTTGGCCTGAAAAACAGCAAAACCTCTTGACCACATGTGCAAGCTTTTATGCAGTTGGTTGCTGCCACGGCTGATTAAATATTTGCATTAGCAAGCCGGTGTACAGATCTACATAATCGTGATCACTGAGTGTATACATGCAAATAAATGTGTGACAACCATGCACATATGAATGCACACATACATGCTCTACACATCAATATATGAATATCTTGCACATACCACCCATACACCATACACACCTATAATAATGTCCTCTCTCTCTCTCTCTGTCTCTCTCTGTTTTAAAAAACAGCACATAGTCAGGGATACAAAAGTTTACTAAATGTTGACCCATAACTGAGCCTTACACAACATGCCTCCTAACTACATATGTACGCAAGTACTTAGGCAGTCTCTGCTGTACATATATTTACTATCACAAGGCTATTACTTCACAATGGGTGGGATTTGGCCAATCACAATCCATTCACGTAACGGGGCAGTCTATATAAACGCCATGCCCCTCTACTCATTTGGCTGTTTCCTCCTGCACACATGCCTGCTGCATGTTGCCAGTCTAAATCTGCTTTCTCATGCATGCTTGAGGGTAGACTGGTAGTCTACTGTACAAATCTACCGCCATTCTAGCTACTCCCTCATGCGTTTATTTGACTATCAGACAGTATGTCATACAGTAGACAACCAATTCCAAAACAAGACAAGCTCAGTAAAAGCATACAAAAGTATTTGAAAGTATTTGAACCAGGTCTGACAAAGGCTTCCACGTCTCACCTCACCTCCCTTTCAGGTGATGGGGTGAGTTGCATTGAAAGGGATCCCCTCTACAAGTACCAGAACATACAGTACAGTAGCAGGCTTCTAGGCCTAGGTCTTCGGTAGCCTGTCCACCTTGTGTGTTCAGAGATGCTCTTCTGCATACCACTGCTGTAATGCGTTGTTATTTGCATTACTGTCAGCTTCGACCTGTCTGACCTTTCTTCTCTGACCAGCATACCACTAGCACACACTTTTCCTGTCATCTGTATCCACATTCAACACAAACACAGTTATTATTAAAAAACCATGGTACATGGTAAAACCTTGGGAGTAACAGCAACAATAAAAATGAGAAGTTTGGTTTTGGTCTTCACTGAATGTACAATTTAAAGAGATAAACTGCAGTGTACCAATTTCTTACTCTCATAAAGTAGAGCAGCTTCTCCATTTTATGTAAAAACCTGCTGAACTGGTGACGATTTATGGTATTAATCATTTCTACATATTTGCAATGACTTATCATTGCGTTCTCAGCCGTCAAGAGTACTGTAGCGCAGTGTGGTCCCCTTGATAAGAAATGAGTACAATGAAGATTGTGATGTACTGCTACTCAGTAATGGAAAGAACCGGAACTTATGACAGCGATAATAGGATGTCCAATTCACAAAAGGGGTTCGGTTTTCCAGAGATGTCAGGTTCCCAGTTATTCACAGGTTGTGTAGGTGATACTCCACACTCCTCCAGCTGTAGCATTCTGATCATTGATGTATGTAGCAAATCCTGACTACAAAATAAGTGTAAGCCAGTTAAGTTTTGTGGAATATAACACAGCTTCACAATACACCATTTCACTTTATACAATTAATCACGGTACTGAAAGTCTTCTCGCAGAAGGATTTTGTAAAGAATCACAATATCATGTCCTAAAGCGAATACTGTTTGATTAAAAAACTAATTTGAAAGTTAATTAACAAATAAATTGTTGAAACTTTGTTAAACACACACAAGCACATGCACATTGTGACAGTCCTGAGCACCCCAAACAAAATAATTATAATAACTTGACTGGGACATGTAAGGTCGGTGGTTCTAATCCCGGTGTAGCCACAATAAGATCCGCACAGCCGTCGGGCCCTTGAGCAAGGCCCTTAACCCTGGATTGCTCCAGGGGAGGATTGTCTCCTGCTTATTCTAATCATCTGTACGTCGCTCTGGATAAGAGCGTCTACCAAATGCCAATAATATAATGTAATATAATGTAATTTCCGAACCATTACAGCATACATACTATATAGGACAACGGTGTAGTATTTTCTGTTTTTGACTTGTCATTTCAAAGCTAAGAATAAATAATTTGTGACTTTGGGCCTGTTTCCGCTCAATTGCTTCTAGCATGCCCGGTGGGAAGAGGGTAGAGGTAGACTCATATATCAACACTGTAAATATGTCACATGCTGACAGGCCTGTGGGAGATGGGCATTCATTCAGGGGGTTAAGTGTTAATTGAGCATGATGAAGTCCCATAGTTACCCTCGCCGGCAAGCAAGAACAAAGCATGCCTCTTCGTACTGTATGCAGTTAGCATTTTATATTGAGGTCGCCTTATGCCTTGCGTGTGATATACACTGTACATTCTTGAGCAGACATCTTTACTCACACTGACCAAAATCTGCACGGGAAAGTCAAGAACAATGTGGACTGAATCCATGTTGTCTTCCTGAATAGACTCATTTATGAGAGAATGCTCAAGGTCTTATATTTACTGTTTTTCACAAAGTAATCAAAACCAGAAACTCTGATCTCCATGCTGTATGACCGTTTACATTGTAGTGCTGAAATACTAGCTCTACAACAGAATGAATAGCAGGTTGTGCCTCAGTGGCACTAGTTTTTATCAGTGACTTATTAATCCACACAAATTTATGGATGGCTGACAAGTAATATATAAGTGCTGTGTTTCATAATTGAAATGTTATATTGCATAAGGTAGCACTTTGATGCTGGATGTGTTTGGAAGGGCCTGAAGACAGGGTACTGTAGTACTCTCTATAGTCCTGTGCTTCCTCCA